>NC_044557.1:79929018-80205570 GCF_007565055.1 Rhinopithecus roxellana
TTCATAAGGCTCTTCATAACCTAGATTCCTCAATTACCCATCACCCTTCTCTGAACCTTCCCAGTCAAACTAGTTTATTCTAAGTTCCCTCAAACAGACCTCATACATTCCCAGCTCAGCGCACTTCATAGGTTGTTCTCTCCCTTCCTCTCACTCGTCAGAAACCTGTGTAACCTTCACAGCTCAGCTCAAGACCCCACATTTCATGAAGCTTTATATGCTAAAATTTTGCTTCCAGGGCTTCTTCTTAAGAAGCTTCAGGCAACTTGCTTTATGTCTACTATGCTTTCCAAGCCTACCTCATCAGCTAAACCTTTTATGCTTTCTTCCTACTTACCATTTTCTGCAACATCTCCAAAACCTTTCTTTAGTGAGTTCTATTGAACAATTTCACTAATCTTACTATACATTTTGAGTTACATTCCTTTTTAAATTGGTCCAGAGATGTTAAAACTAAATTATACCCAAATTACTCTTTCACTTGAGGAAACAAAAGAGTCAATGAGGTAAAACAAGTGTTTGTTACTGTATGAGACTGCCAATTCTGAGAGGCAGGAAAGTATGACTTTCAGTTGCCTAACAAAACTTTGTTCACTAACAAAATGAGAAGAATTAAATGACTCAATATATAAACTTAAGAAAAAGAGGCACACTAACTTGAAGACAATTTTCTTTCAAGACATGGCTTTAATAAAAGGCTAAAATCGCAGAAGGTGAGATAGAGTAGGCAACGAAAAATTACTAAGGTAATACATTATTGCTGTACTGTCACAACAATATGAAAATACTTACCTATAAATATCAATGCATAAGGGTTTTAATATAAAATGTAACATGTCTGCCAAAATTTCTGCAGGACACATTTATAGAAGTATACTTAAATATATTCTGAATATATTTATTACGAACTTTTTTCCAGTAAACTCAATTCTTTCCTGTAGAACTTTTTCCCCCCTTTCGAACACTAATCACTTTTTAAGTCTGAGTTTGGATAAAAGGACTGTGAAATGCACCATTGTGGCTTACACACATTTAGATTTCATGATAAGGCAGGTACCGGTATATGGGCTACAGTTTGTTTTGACTTTGCAAAGTATTTCTTTGTAGAGTTCATTCAAAATGTAAGGATGTTTCCAGCAGAAACATTTAAAAGACTCAGATAAGTGTTTTCAAGCTTTCTGAAACATCATCTACATAAAAAGGAATGTGCTGTGTATATATTACTCATATTTATTACTCTTTGCTTCCACCATCAAAAAAATATTTTTTTTCGTATCAGACAATAAAAACTGTTTCTTCCCCTGATCTCACACTTTTCACCTGCACCAGCTGCTTCCAATTACCTGCTTCCACCTGCAGGACCTTGTCTAGTTGTATTGAGATTGGTTCCTGTTTCAAAACAACCACCAAAGTGACCTGGGCCTGAGGCAGAAGGCTGCTTCAGCTAGGAGCAAGAATCTTGTATCAATTTAGTTTCCTGCTTATTGTTCCTCTAAAATTCTTAGTTCCCCACTCTTGGCCTGGTTTCTGATCACTTGTATTTTTCCATCCCTAATAGGCACATCGTCCTGATTTCAGTCCTACCATGCATTCTCGCTCTGTCCATGGCTATTCTTGAATCCTCGAATGTTAGAGCTAAAGACTTTATAGATAACAATCATGAACCCAGAAAAGTTATGGGGATTACAAAATCTTATTCTGACAAAGACTGACTTACACATTGCGCATTATTCAATTGGAGTCACCAATTCAGACTTCCTTTCTGCTCTATTCTGATGTCTTTTTATGTTTATAGTTGAGTCTCCTTAGCAGTTTTCCGTACTTAGCCTTGTTCTAATATTGTGATATTTGGAATGACACATTTCCTAGTCTACAATACTGTTTTCCAAAGGTGAGGCTGACCCATATGCCACCCTCATCAGAATTACCCAGGAGTACTTGTTTACAAATATGGTTTCTTTTGCCCTACCCCAAGACCCAGTGAATCAGAATCACTATAGTTATAAGTTCCAGTAATCTGTATTTTTAGCCATTTTTAGCAGGGTCTCCTGTAGTGAGTCTCAGGCATGCTCAAGTTTGAGAATCACTTCCAGTCTTCTAGCTCCAGCTGTACTATGGCCTTCTGGGTTCTGCTACATGTTCTTTATCAAAGCTACTGACTACACCTTTGCCCTATCCTTGCTCCAAAGAAGCTTAGTCATGTGATTGAAACATTAGACAAAGCGGAGTTGCTACTGAATGTACTTAAATTTGCTACTGAATGTACTTAAAAGTAATGTACAAATTTGCTACTGAATGTACTTAAAAGTAATGAAATTTCATATGTAAGAACACTGTTAGGCAATTCAGCCTGATTTTCCACGTATGTGTCATTTAATTTGATTTTTTTCTTTAATCCTACAAAACAAAAATAAAAACTATCTCCTTTATGTCTTTTAGAAGCTTATAGGTTAATGAGCTTTTGAGCAAAGATATAAGAAATAAAAGTTATAATAGACTTAGAAACAATAAAACATTATGTTCAGGTGTAAACGTGAGTACAAACAGTTACCAACCAAATCCAGTTGATATGCCTATTGAATTAAATCAGCCTAGTTTCTTTTTGGAGGACAAACTTCAGCTACACTTTAGAAAGAGTTTGATGTTTTTAGAATGTCATATTTATATATATATCATACAAAATGTCAGCAATACCATTCAAAAATAATTCAGCAGATTAAAAAATACAAGTATTTTAACTGTTAACTTCTGTGATTAAATACTTTAAAAACCCCAACACTTATGTTCAATGTCACCTACTATGAAATCACTGTATAGAGATCTAAGTCCATTGGTTTACTTTCATAACTGTTGTCAAAGTGCATTAAACCTTTGAAAATAGAAATGAAAATGTCTCAACTTTCTAAATCACATGAAAGAGAATACATTTTATGCTTGCTTAGTAAGTCTCTGATGTCTTCTCCTTTCAATTACACTAAATTACTGACTTGCCATGATGACTAACATAAAAGGACCTAGCAAAATCCTGTTCACATACCAAAGAAGATATATAGATTCAATATAATAAAGTGCAATTAATTTTCGTTTTTGTAAACTAAACAACAGCGACACTTGTAAGTACCGTCTTAGCCATCCTCCAACTCTGCTCAGGAAGAGTGCAAACAGACATCAGGTTCATAGAATTTCATTAGTAATTTATTCTTTTCTACTGACCACGTTGCTCATATTGTTTTAGACATTTTCATTATTCTTGTGATGTTTGAGAAATGACAAAATTAGAGAAGAGAAATCTTACAAAGATACAGCATGGCACAAAAGCTATATGGATAATTGCCTTCACAAATGTAGTTCAGCTCTCATCTCTCCTAATTAGCTTCATTACCATACTTTAAGAGAGACTAGCAGTCACTCAAGACCCTGTTCTTTTCTGTCAGAACGAGTGCTGACAGCCAAATGGACAACATATGGAAAAGTGCTCTCTTTCCGGCTATTCTTTCATGCTTTAGGCCTTTGGTCGAAAACGCAGGCCACAGAAATGTTCCTAGACTCCATCCTCAAATAGATGTCTCTAAATCCGAGATAGACAATGCACTTGAAATGCGTTCGTCTCTCACTTTATCACAACTTTGAGAGGTTGGTCACGCATTTCAAGTATGTTCTATAGGAACTGACCATTTTCTAAAATAACTTAAAAAGTATAAGCATACTAATTCTACCAGACAACTTTATTTTTCGGACTTCTTCACCATTAAACAACTGTAACAAAACTCTGACTCCTGGCTATTTCATGTTACTAGTTTGCCCTTGACATAATCATAATGTCTTCTGAAACTCCTTCTTAGAGGCCAAATACAAAACTTCATCAATCATTTTTTGAAAGTGAGTTTTAAATATTAAGTGTTAATAATGTCAAACAATCCTTGATTCAACATAACTGTCAATACAGACTCCTTTGCTGTAGGAAAAACACTTGGAACCACATATATTCTACTTTCTGATGAATTTCTTTTTTAAAAATAATATTTGATGATTTAAAATAAAGATCTAACCTATTATAATACTGTAAAAGGTCATTATTTGATTACAGTAGTCACAATTATTACAACATGACTAATTTCCTCTGTCATAAAGGAAAATATTTCAGTTACTTTAGCTGAAATAATTTTAAGTTACAACTTAACTATTAAGAATTCCTCTAAGTACTTTCTAGGTCCATTTGTATATGTAATCACAGGTATCTTTCTTTTTCCTGATCACTTTTCCAGTTCTTTAAAAAAAAAGATTTTTGCTAGATTTTATTTTGCTTTTGCTGTGCAAAACCTATGATGCAATCCCAATGGCAACAAAATCAGGGAAATGGATTTTCTGCACTTTGCAGTTTGGGGAAACTAACAGTCCATTCAGCGTGACTGAAAAATACCCTGAAGGCCAATATTTACTAAGCATGGCACACACACAGGAGCCTTGTTAAAAATCCACAACAAATCTCTCATTGCAAACAAATCCAAAGGCTTCAGAGCTTCTGCAACTGTCTGAGTAATGTTGATTCTGACAGCAGAAAGCTGCTTTCTTACTAATCCAGCAGCTAGCTAGAGGTCTGTTGGCCCCACACCAAGATTTCATGATTTCTTCTCCATATTCTTTGCAACATATTCCTTTTGTAACAATCTACAGAGATGAAGACCATAATATTAGGGTGAGGTTTTCTTATCTGCCTGTTTAATATTCAAATGAGACTGGTAAACACCAACTAGCTATTTAACCTGATCAGTCCAATAATGGCATACATAATTAATGCTGGGTTCCCATCAGACTGCTGGAACAGAAATAATGGTCAGAAGCATTCCCAAATAACAGGAAATACTTTGAGCTTCACACATAACACTTTAAAATGCATGTTGCCTTCCCTTGGAGATGCCAAAGTAATATGTGATTTAACACACACACATACACACACACACACAGGCAAATACTTGGAAGAGGAAAAAAGTGAGGGAATTTCTTGCATGAACAAATTAAGAGTGTATAGGAACGTGATGCAACTACACACAGGCATATCCTGTGCAAAGCCATGAGACTGTGTGTAATGGAGAATTAGAAGAAGTACAATTCCAAAGTTTTCTTACAAAAACTTGATTAAAAATTTAGTAAGTTACTTATGAAATCTATTTCTTGCACCCACCTATGTAGCCTGGGAAACATCTGTTCTGATCGTGATATGGAGCCAGAAAGTGAATTCTAAACCCAATGAGATTAGACGATATGTACTCAAGAGTCCTTCTGTGTCCGTAGGAGCTGCTCTGAATGGCACAGGCCTCACCGACCATCTTAAATGCTTTGAACACGCTTTTCATTCTTCACGCTATTTAACTTTCAAATGCCTTACATTCCATTTCCAAAAATTAGATGATACAATTAAGCGCCAATGATTTTGTGAGGACCACTTAAACGAAATCACTAGCTAAGGCTCTGACTCTTTAAAAAAAAAAATAACTTTTAACCCTGAACTGGGAGTAACAGTTCCTATGGTTTTCCTTTCTACCTCTCCTTTGTATTAGTTTAGAATCTTATGGCCTGGGAAGGTCTGCGTCAGGAACTTCTTTCTTCCCCAGATTTAGGAACTGTAATTCATGTGACACGCATGAGTTACCATATATACATGAACACCACATATTCATGAAAAAAACCCCAGCAGTGAAAAGTGGTTCCACACACATGTGCCTCATTCTTGCCTCTTCTTCAATAAAAACAAATTAACAGCAGAGCCTTGGGACAGTGTTTTAGTGTTCACACCTTACAAAAGTTTCATAGATCCATAATGCATCCTTTTGGGAACATAACAAGTTATATACGTTTGAGACCATTATGAAAACCCACAGAACAGCAAAGAGAGCCATCAGAATTCTGATGACACATTACAGATAAAATTTTTCCTGTTACCCCAAAAGTGTACAAAAGGGTGGTCAGAGTGAGCAAGGATTCCTAGCATTCGGCAAATTCTTCCCCTTGCCTATTCTTTCTCACATCTTTACTTTTAATTTCATTTACAAAGATGACGTGATATAATATAATTATGCAAAGAGGCTAAAACCTGTATATTCATGTTTACTGCTATATTAGATGTACAGTGCTCTACTTAGGAGAATGGTACCCTACAGATAAATGTGTGGCATGCTGTGTTCCTACCACTTCTGAATATCAGAAAATCCAAATGTGGCCACATACACACAAATGTATTCTTATTCACTACTCATTCCTCATTCATGCAACAGTCATTGTCTTTTTTTTAATGGGTATTTTCTACGTACCAGACATTGTGCTAGGTTCATCATCTTGCATTTTAAATGACAGAAGGGGATATAAAAGGAAGAAAAGTGACTTATCTCATGCACTGATACCAAATTTCAAACAGGAATGGAACTGATGAACACATGAAAGAAACAGACAGCAAAAAATGCAACCTCTTTCGCCAATAAACACTAGATCATTTAAGGGAAGTCCCTCTAGAGTTACTGCTTCCTGATTGATGTAATCCTAACCACAGCCTGTGGTCCAAAAATTGCCAATCAATCATGTATACATTACAGGAAAAATTGGGTTAACATGTCTTTATGCTGGTGCTTCAATGATGTTCTGTTCAACCCTGGCACAAGATACCCTTTGCAGAAAAATCAGCCTGGTGGTGTATCGTTCGTTTGTTTTCACCTCACCATTTTGTTATGATGTATAGGCAATGAGCCTCATGTGGCCTTCCTAATCTGAAAATGAGCCAAGAGAAAGAACGTGCTCAGAAGTGTTGAAAGAAAGGCCCATTCTCTGCCCAGGGAATTGCATCTAATACAGGAAATGAACACAAGTTTGCTGTAAGCTGTCCAGCTTCTGAATCAGCTGTTCCCCACTCCGGCTCCTACTCCCTCCCTCACCCCCACTTCTAAAACTTAAGCGCTAAAAGCCAATATTAAAGTTTTGAAAAATGTGTTTTCCCCTTCTTCTCCTATGTTCTCTCAAAGCTGTGTAAATCTAACTTGAATGGTAAGCGGCTTTATTTTAACAAGTGTGAGTTATCAGAGTTCGCATATCAAATTAAACCCAATGAATTCTGGACTTGTTTTAAATTTCAAGCCAGAGGCCCTAACTCCCTGCATTTCACTTGGCCGCTGGCCAGACTTAGTAATAAAGTGCTAAGCAGAAGACAGGAAATACTAGAGAAGTCGAACAATGTTATGACAATGTTTATAACTTTTACAGTCAAGCCTGGCTGCACATCTGCACAACATCAGACTCTGGTCAGACCCGCAGAGAGGAAACCATTCCTTAGCTGGCAGCGTTTTGCTACAGCCAGATGTTATCATTTTACTGGTATCTTTTCACCAAACAAAAAAAAATATTATATATTATATATTTACATTTCTGAGGAAATGGGGGGCTCTTTTGTTTGAAAGAAATGGTATGTCAAATTAATTCTGTCCCATAATTGATTTATTCTGACAGATCTAAGACAGTTTGCAGGCAATGGCATCTTTCTCTTTGATGTGATAACGTTCAAACTGCTTTGTTATAGAGCGGGGCAAAGGCTTATTTGATGCCATAGACTGAAATACAAAAGAACTTCCAAGTACCGCAGCCTTGGGATGCTTGGATAAGACTCAGATGCCTGTAAAATTAGGCAGTCACCTGACAAGTATTTATATAAACGAGATGACATTAGCGGTGTTTCCTGGAGCACAGATGTAACATAAGAATTTATCATTTTAGTTGAAACTGAGAAAACTGATGTCTCTTTTACCTAAATCATTTCAAGAGCCTGACATATAAAATGTCGCATCACCATTAATAACGCTCTAGATATATCAGTGTGGAAACAGTTTTAACTAACCTAGGCTAATATCAAACAGAGCAAAATCAAAAAAGCTCAGTGAGCATTTGTGAAACAGTATAGTAATAAAATAATTTTACTTGTCCTCCACTTCCATTTTTTCTTTTTCTTTCTTTTCCTTTTTTTTTTTTTTTTTTTTTTTTTTTTGAGATGGCATCTCACTCTGTTGCCCAGGCTGGAGTGCTGTGGTGCAATCTTGGCTCACTGCAACCTTTGCCTCCCGGGTTCAAGCAATTCTCTGCCTCAGTCTCCAGAGTAGCTGGGATTACAGATGCCTACCACCATGCCCAGCTAATTTTTGTGTTTTTAGTAGAGACGGGGTTTCACCATCTTGGCCAGGCTGGTCTTGAACTCCTGACCTTGTGATCTGCCCTCCTCGGCTTCTCAAAGTGCTGGGATTACAGGTGTGAGCCACTGCGCCCAGCCCATCTCCAATATTATTTAACCTAAAGTTGGATAGCATCAGCTCAGTGTTACTGACAAACATACATACACAATCATGCAAACAAAATTCTGTCCACCATAGTGAATCTGTGTCTCAATGTGCTAACAGAAGTGTATGCATTTGCACGAGTGTGTACATGTGAGTATGTGTGTGTTTGCATAAGTATGTGTAGATATCTCAGTGTACCTGTTCTCCACCTGCCTTCAGACAGTTCATCACATGTCTCAGATGAAAACTAGCTCAAAATGTGAAACACACTGTTGTCTTGACATCCTGGGAAAGCCACTTAAATCTATCAACAATAGCTACTAGAAACTCATGAAAATGAACATGGTTCTGAAACACCTTCAAAGAGTCATGCATCTACCACAGCTTTACTTATAAGACTATCCACTTCTGAAGTACCCAAATGGTAATCAGGCAATGGATTTGGATGAATAGAGTAGATAAAATGTACAAACTGCTGTTGACACAGATAACATTTTGTTGTGGTGTGTACGCTTGGTCTTGCCCACGGTGACACACTTGAAGTCTTTGGATGAGAGAACTCTTTACTTTAAGGAAATTTATTCATGTGGTCATTCAACTTCAGTGAAGCTGAAATAGGTTGTTTAATCTAGTGGTCTCCACACTCCTATTTATTAGTCTCCACTTGGCTGCTTTTAAAAAGTAGATAAATACCTGAGTTTCATCCCCAGGTCAGTAACTCTATGATGGTGCCCTGGAAATTATATGGTAGTGGGGTCTACTTACCTACTTTTTAACCTCCTTACACCCCACAATTTTGCAGTGTGTGCGCACATGTATGCTACCCTGAGACATACCTCACAGTATGTCTCGTTGGGGCCATCAGTGTCCTCCATGCAGGCTATTCAATACCGTATTTTGAATATCTCCCTGGATACAGCCATTCAAATTGGCTAGCCTAAGAAAATTCAAATAGTTTTCTGGTAATGTTTTGAATTATCCTACTTGTACTACTGTACTTCCATGCTATGATTATTTGTCTTTTAAGTTTTTCAAGTTTTTTGGCTTTTAAGCAAAATAAGCTCCACTATGTATAAGTTGTTTTGACATATTTAATTCCACAAGAGAATTTGAACCACGATTTCTTTCATCAGCATTCACACTACTGCAATGATAGAATGCTCTATTACTTAATTTTTTTCCTCTGAGCCCAAAGATACTGATGCTTGATTAATCTCAATCTGATGTAGTCAATAGTGATATTATTATCACTATATATGATGGATTGAGGTATTTGTAGATCCTATAACACTCTATTGGTTGGAAGCCTGCTGAGTTAAATTTCATTATGTCATTTTCATGAAATTCATAGAATTATCTTGAAATACAGAGCTCTTTCAATAAAGAGCTCTATATAACAGAATATAAGTACATTAAAAGATCCTGGTTTCCAAAAATTGTTGCAATGCATGAAATGTAAATCTTTCATGGTACAAAGGTTTCATTTTAAAACTCTGTATACTTTTAAAATGTATTCCCATTCTTCAAATTTTTCATAGTAATTCATTACTAGATCATTGACAGAGATATACGTGAGGTCTTTGTAAGCCTTAGGCTTCCAGATACCATGTGGATTTTGTTTTTCTTTTTATGAACTATTGTGATATTTGGATTAAATTACTTGTGATATTTGGATTAAATTAAATGAACTTGTTGCCCATGTTCCTTTGTGTTTTCAAAGAGTTTGAGGATTCATTACTAACTAAATAATGCAAAATATCTGCTGATATTGTCACAGTACCTTCCTTGTACTTTAAGGTATATGTGTTCTCATTGCGCAGTTCTGAAATAGCCTATCTTAATAGGCACATATTGCCACAAAGGCAAAAGAAATGTAAATAACCGTGTAAAATCTCAGGTTGTAGCACTGCCTGCATCATGGTTTAATTTCACATCAGATACCTCTGTAAGACATTTTGTCCAGTTTACTTGAGTGATTACGATTTAATAATAGGAGTTCACATACTTAATGTTTGCTAGGGTTTAGCATGTATTACCTAGTAATGGAAGCTATAATTTGTGAGTGCACGATAATTTCTAGTTTGTCTACATGATTTCTGTGGTTCTGCATGAGTGTCCAATGTTTATATTTAAAGAACAAGTGAAATTGCTAGGGAGAAGGTCTGATAGAAGTCTAAGGATAACACTGGACTCATGCAATTAAGACAGTTTTAGGGAACCCAGAGTGCACATCAATACACTATTCACAAACTTAAACAGGTAATATTAAATTCATTTTCTAGATTTTGAAACAGAGCCGAGAGACTAAATAATATACCTAGTAAGAACCCATGACTGGCTTACAACCTGGGTCTTTTTTCCTTTTTCCTCCAAAGACAGAATTTTTTTTTTCCATGCCATATGACTTTTTCTTCTTCTTTTTTTTTTTTTTTTGAGATGGAGTCTCACTCTGTCGCCCAGGCTGGAGTGCAGTGGCGCGATCTTGGCTCACTGCAAGCTCTACCTTCCAGGTTCATGCCATTCCCCTGCCTCAGCTTCCCGAGTAGCTGGGACTACAGGCGCCCGCCCCCATGCCTGGCTAATTTTTTTTGCATTTTCAGTAGAGACGGGGTTTCACCATATTAGCCAGGATGGTCTCGATCTCCTGACCTCGTGATCCGCCTGTCTTGGCCTCCCAAATGGCTGGGATTACAGGCGTGAGCCACCATGACCAGCCATGGCTTCTTTCTAAAAGAAGAAAATACTTTCTTATACAACATACAAAATATAGGTAAAGTATTTTTATAAATAATTTTTTCCTATTAGATAAGGAATAATAGGCCCTTGCACTTCCTGTGCAAGGAAGTGTGCAATATAAAGTGGAAAAGTAAAAATTAGGTAAATTAGGCAACGTGTCAAGAATCTCTGTATGCATTCTATTTTATGCTACTTGACCTTGAATTATTTGCTTTAACTTCTCTGGGTGTTCCCTACTGCTTTGGAATTTTTAGCCCCTTCCTTTCTTGATGATTCAGATTTGGCATTGCCTTTTTTCCTCAATTCTTACTCTGACTTGCAACTTGAATTGTACAATAAATAATTAACATATAAAATATTGCCAACTTTTAAGATATATCTTCTATATATAATATCAGTTTTACATGATATAATGTTACTATTACAGGACCCACGGATTAAGTAACAGAATAAAAATATTTTAGAAATTAAGTGAATTTAACATTGTCCAAACTATTCACTTTGACAAAGGTCGTCTTAAGATTTGTACATTGGAAAATTTTCTGGACTATTTCTCAGTTTATTTATGTACAAGCAAACCATAAAGAAATGCTAAGAAAACATATGGCTTTTCTATTTTACTCCCCACCAAAAACATAAAGGAACATGTATGGGCACGCTTCTCCTTCTTTTGATATGATAAAATCCTCACCATTTTAGACCATCTGGGTAAAAATTTATTAAGAAATTTGCTAAGAGAATGACTTAGCAAAATCTTAATTATAAAATACATAGAAATATATATTTTCAAGAATTGTGCTATTCAAATCTGTGCAATCCAGCTTCCACTAATGAGAAAACTAATTTGCTCATTTAATAATGGCTTCCTGAGGGCCTATGAACTAGGGGCAGAGCAGGGAACAAATTAGACAACATTTTTTGTTTACATTCTAGTGAGGTACAAAATGCTCCATTCAAATGATGTGGCTTAGAAAAAAGAATGCATAAAAGATAATTACTCTATCAGAGCCACAATGATAGAAAGGTGTGGTGTGCACCAGAAACAGTTTTGATAAAAAGAAGTGGTTAATTTAGACTGATTAGATAAAGTATAGGAGGCTTTGCCCATCCAAAGACGAATAAGCAAAATATGGTATATACATACGATAGAATATTATATAGCCTTAAAAATGAAAAATATCTGACATATGCTACAACATGGATGAACCTGAGGACATCATTATGTTAAGTGAAATACGACAGTCCCCAAAAGACAAATACTATAGGATTCCACTTACATGAGGTAGGTAGAGCAGTCAAAGTCATAGAGATAGAGAAGAACGGTGGTTTTCAGGTGCTGAAAGGAGGAGGGAATGGGGAGTTATTGTTTAATGGGTTCAGAGTTTCAGTTTTAGAAGATCAAAGAGGTCTGGAGATGGATGGTGGTGATGGTTATACAATATTAGGAATGTATTTCATACCACTGAGTTGTACATGTCAAAATTAAAATGGTACATTTTATGTGATGTGTATTTTACCACAATAAAAAATAACAAATTAAAAAATATAGGTATCTTTACTTTAAAGGTTAAAAAAGCAAAACAAAAACAAAATCCTAAAAGACCATTAAGGCTGGACCAAATTCGACATTTACAAAGGTGGAAATGGTGACAGAAGATGTAAAATTTAGTGACTGGCAGAGCTGGAAGAAGAGTAAGATGGGCACCTCTAGGGGAAAGTAGTGGGGGCAGGCAGGTGTGCTGACTGGCACAGCAAGAAAGTTGGTATTAACTGCTTTAAATGAGGAGAGAAATTAACGAGTTTTGAGTTGGATATTCTGTCTGTGTGTTAGGTGTAGACATCTGCAGAAAGTGTGGAATATAAATTGGAGAAGTAAAAATTGTAGTCCCTTTAAGAAGTCTATGAGGTTCTGATGACCAAGCAGGGACAATGGAAAAGCCAAAATGAGGGAGGGAGCTCGAATTCAAGAGAAATTTTGACACTAAATGAGGGCATATGACTTTTAAGTTCCTTTTCAATCCTGACGTCCAATGGCTGCATGTGAGGAAATGGAAGCAGGGAGACAAAGATGGGATTCCTGAAGGACACGATTTGGTAGATAACAGAATGACTCACAGGAGGTTGTGTTCTTACATAGTTTATGGTGTTCCCAAGATAGTAGCACCATTGAGTTGCTCAGAAAAACAACTTTGTGAATGGGGTATGGTATATATGAATCTAAATCTCTCTTGAGTACTTAGTCAAGTTTAAAGGACATGCCATCCATTTAATCATCTTAACAGACATAAACATACTGCATCATATCATTGGTAACAATTTGAAGTGACCAGTTCAATCCAAATGGACAATGTCCAAGTCCTGTGAGCAGTTGTGGTGTCATTCAGGGCGACTTCTGTGGGTCTCATTTGTAAAAAGACAGGTTTGGATGGATCCTACTGATGGCCCTTTTAGTCTCAATGGGCTATGATTCTGTGAATAACTGTGCTATACTTTAAATTAAATTTAACAATCCCCTCGTAAAAAATCAAGCGGATGTGACTGAGGACAAAAGTAATGATTTGTTTACTAAACACGTAGGCAGCACCTGCTAGCATGGCGTCCAGCACCAGGGAAATGTATTAATACAGAACACAGAATCAGCATGGCAGGCTACTGTATTCCATGAATAAACCACTGGGGCATGCCGTGTTCATGGGGAAGGCTCAGAATTGTGTTCTTCTGTGTCTTCTGCTTCAATAGGAAAACAAAACTGAAAATATTTGTTGTAATTAGCTTTCATTTATTTGCATCCAAGTTACTATGCTGCAGTACATTTTGAAATTCTTAAGATTTAGCTTTCAAAAAATCACTCATTGCATATATGATTAAATAGCTATTTTGTCTTTCCAAAATAACTATCCACAAAAACTTTTAACTAAAAAAATAAATTTTGTTCACGTCTTGGAGGTTGTAAAAGTTACCTTATCTTGGCCAGCCGTGGTGGCTCACGCCTGTAATCCCAGCACTTTGGGAGGCCGAGGCTGGTGGATCACGAGGTCAGGAGATCAAGACCATCCTGGCTAACATGGTGAAAGCCCGTCTCTACTAAAAATACAAAAAAATTAGCTGGGCATGGTGGCAGGAGACTATAGTCCCAGCTACAGGAGAATGATGTGAATGCAGGAGGCAGAGCTTGCAGTGAGCAGAGATCATGCCACTGCACTCCAGCCCAGGCAACAGAGCGAGACTCTGTCTCAAATAATAATAATAATAATAATAATAATAATAATAATAATGTACCTTTTCTTTTTTAACCAAGTCATATTTAAAGACAGCTTGCAGTGCACTATCTTACATTTTTTGCAGTTCAAACTGTTGATATTTAAGATAGCTCTTCATTTATCTAAGTTTGGAGCCACTCTTGAAACAGGAAGGATATCACCAGAATCACATGAGGCTGAGAAAATTGAGTAATTTTCAGGTTTGTAGAATGACAAAGTTAAATGAGAAAGTTAGTGAGATAATAAAACTATGATCCCCAAAGACTATTAGACTGCTGATTTAGTGATCTTTTAAGTGGAACTGCCTGCCTGAATTTTAAAATTGTGAACAGGTGCTTAGGTGTGCAGAGTTCTCATTTCTTTTAATGTAGTTAGTTACACTATGAAATCCCTATACATTACTTTGATTATTTCCCATATGTAGACCATAATCAAATTCAGACCACTGAAGTTATCCACATGTCTCTCAAGCTTGGATTTTGCCAGAATGTTGAGTTATACAAATGGATATCTAAGTCTTTTTTGTAGACCAGTGGAATAAAGGAAAATTGTCCAAAAGGCTGGCCTATCACATAATAACATCATTTAAAATGATACATATGTAATATGAAATTATGTATGTAATATATCTATAATAATATATTTCAATAACACACTAGTGAGTTCTTGTCAAGGACAACATTAACTGCCTATTAAAGATTAATTGTTTTCAGGCTTACTATTAAATTACCAGAAAGACATTGCTTAGGGAGGAATCTCTGTCTTTTTTTGTTACTGATATATCTCAAGTGCCAAAAATAGTGACTTACTTATACATAGTGTTTAATAAATGTTCAGTATATTAATAAATGGGTTTCAAATAATTTATTCTGTAACATAATCACCTGCTCAGTTAAATTTATTATTAGCCAGATTGCAGATTGAAAAAGTTTTCTTTTTCTGAAATGTTAGTATTTTAGTTTACCCAGTACATCAAGTCACAAACACACACACAGACACACACACACACACACACCCCACATTAAAAATCTGATAGCTCATTTAAAGTTTAATGAAAATCCCATATATCAGATTAAGATTGATATTTGAATCCTAACATCAAGTTTTTCTGGAGTTAAAAAATGAGGATTTATTTCCTATATAATCTTAAGATTCATAAAATCCCCGAATAACAGATAAATATTTTTATTTTCAGATGATAAATGTATTGGAAATTATATTCACAATATAATAAAATTATTTTAGGGCAAAATTTTGCAACTAGATTACGGTGGCATCAGATCTGAAATGAAATCATAAAAGCAGTCACTGACATAATCTAGAAACTTAAGTGTTTTTTTCTTAGCATGAAGTCTTATAACCAAGACCACGCTATTCAATTAAGACTCAGAACTGCTTTTCTTTAATCAAATATCTAAGAAGTAGTTTGGACGACTAACCAAACTTTCCTCCTCGCCAAAACCTTTCTAGCATGCATTCATTCAAGCAACAGTCAACAATGTATTGATCACGTACTATATTCTAATCTCTGGGCCTACTCATGAAGAAGAAACAATGCCTAATATTACAATGAATTTATCTCACAGTTCAAGCTAAACTATGTTACAAATAATTAAAATATGGCCAAGTAACTATAGCTACAGAAGTATTTACAAGGCCCCACAATAGCATAGTAGCTAACAATTTTGCCCAAGAGCTTCATGGAAGGTTTCACAGTCCACAAACATGAGAGTGATAAGGTTAACAAGTAGTCTGGCAGAATCCCCTTTGCATGTCATACAAAATAATGAAAAATCTGGGAATTATAGGTAATAATAGCCATTATACAAATATTATTTATCAAGAACTCTCTGTGTACCAGGCACTGTGCTAACTGCTTTATATGTTTTAAGGATAGATGACAGATGGAAAGATAGATAGGGATAGATAGGTAGGTAGGTAGGTAGGTAGGTAGATAGATAGATAGATAGATAGATAGATAGATAGATAGATAGATAGATAGACACATACATACCCACACAGGTAGATAGATATTTGACAGAGGTAACAGAAAAATGATAGATAGAGAGACTATCAATACCTCTTTTGTTGAAGCAATCAATAGTTTGCATTATAATTATTTGTTAACTCAGATGCCTTCCCTCCAAAGACACTGGGATCCCTTGTGGAAACTCTTATTCATCCATGTGTCCCCAGCAACAACTAAATTTTCTTCCCCATGGTAGGCATTCCAAGGTTTCTTGAACTAATGAACACCTGAACCAACTATGTTTGTGGCATCTCTCAAGTCAATTAATATTTCTGTGCTTCAGATTTCTTCAGTGTAGTTGGTCTCTAAGGGCCTTTTAAGTTGAAACATATTATGAAGTTTTCTTTCTAAGTTCTACATTGAGAAACTAATTTCTAAAAACTTCATCTAGGAGTAAAAATCAGAATATTTTTGTCTCAAGCTAAGATTAAAGGCTTTGGTTACCTATACATCCAGTTCTATTTTACTTTCCTTAAATTTTTAAAATTGGGAATTATTTTGAACACAAATAAAAATAATATAACGAAAGTAAAATCGAATAAATTCCAACCTTAAAAAAAAGAACAAATGACACAAGTACAAACAAACCAAACCCAGAACCAATGAGTGGAAGCTTCCTGTTTACCCATCTTCAACACCTTTAATCTTTCTACTTTCCAACAGGCAGCTACTAATCAAAATTTAATATATATCTTTCTTGTGTCAAAAGAGCAAGGTCTATGGCCAGATATGAATGAAATTCATAATGAAGGTATTCTGAGGAAATATGATCTCACTCTCAAAGTCTCAACAACGCCCTGGGAGATAACAACTGGCTCTCAAGGAACAAGGTAGTTCCCAAGCAACTCCAGTGCCCAGAAAAGATGGTGAAGAGATCTTTGCAGACAATCTATCAGTCACTGGGGCAGAAAAATCATTGTGACCAGTCATCACCTCTTCACACGAGAGCTTAAATCAACACACAGAATTTATAGTGTAGCAAAGGGCAGTCTAATGCAGTAGTTACTTGGATCTACTGTTGCTGTTTTGTGACCCTGGGCAATCCAGTTAACCTCCCCCATATATTAGCTTTCTAATGTATAAAATGGAGATGACAATGGTATCTACCTCATTGAATGGTGCAGATTCATGAATGTAAGATGCTTAGAAGACATCTGACAGATGAGTGCACGATAAATGTTAGCTTTTATTCAATTCTAGGTTCACAAACAAAACTTTACAAAATAAAGAGGTTTTTGTTGTTGTTCTTTCTCTCTGTCTCTCTCTTTTTTTTCCTTCATCTCAAGAAATCAAAGGCATGCACTTGGAAAAAGAAAATACACTTTTGAAGTCTTCTAATCACTGGGGCTCTGTATTTTGTTGCAGTCCTATAGTGTGGGTATTTAATTAAAGAATAAGGCCAGGCGACTCTGTCTCTAGTCTTTGTTCATTCATTTGATGCATCCTTGAGCACCTTACTAAGCACCAGTCAATGTTGTGGACAATGGGGATATAGCATGATGAAGTCACAAAGGATACTGCCAAAAAGGCATACATTAAACTCATAATTGCACCAAAATTGACCAAATATAGGATCCTTCTTTGCTACCACAAAATTCTTAATGGCTGTAAGTCTCAACTTTCTCATCTGTAAACTAAGGCATTAACACCTGCTCCTTCTGTATGTTGCTGTGAGAGGAAATAAAAGCGTCTTTATAACAAAACTTTGTGAGAGCTGAAAAAGCATTTGAATAAATGCATTCATGATATTAACACTTCCATTTGGCTGCTGAGATAGGTTCACTTAGAAGTATTCATAAATCTATCAAGGTAGGGAATGAATCATGAATCATGTCACAGAGCTTAGGTGGAAACCTATTCCATGACTACGATTTCTCTTAGGTGTACTGAACATAAGCTCTCCTAAAAGGAAAGCCTGTACATAAAAATTAAATTTAGTATAAGAATCTGAAAACTGAAGAAAAGAAATGTTCACCCTTTTCTGAGATACTTATTTTATCCTCAGATAAAGAGTGAAATAAAATGCAATGTCTTTTGCCACTCTCCTCATAAATTCTATCTGTCTGAATTCCTAGACACAACAATGACAGAATTCATGTAAATACACCTAACCTAAGAGGTCAGATCTGGGGACCTCATGGAGTGGTGCATGGGAGTCTGCCCAGCTGCTGACCACACTCAGTCAGTGTATGAAACCAAATATCCATCCATGACCGCTCAACATGGAAACCTTCATTGAAGAAATAACTGCTTTGCTAAAGGAACAGGTTATTTCAAGTATTTCATTGATTTCAGCTCTCAAGTATTCAATAATTTTTAATTTTAAAACAAATTTAAATTTAAAAATAATTTAATAAATTAATATTTTGAAAGAGAATGTTTCCAGCTTGCATACGAAATTTCAGTTTTCCTTATTTCAGAGGATGCACCTTCCCTTAGTAGAAATGTAGTGTTAACCATAGCTTATAAAGTACCTGTTTTAGATTTGTTTCAAAGCTAGTATTTTAATAAAATATATAATATAAAATAACTAATATAACACTGACATAAATTATATCCATCTTCCTATAAAGTAGTTTATAGCTTAATGTGAAATATCTCTCTCCCCAATTTCCACTTTAAATATTGAAATTGCCTGCACATGCTCAGTGCTTCACGTTCTTACCTCTTAGCAGTCAGTACTTAGTTGTTGTTTATTATAAAAAACAAAATAACCAAATAGCTGTATTGACTTTTTTGTATTTCAAAGTCAGCTAATTTCCAATAAATAAAACAGTAAAAGCCTAGTAATAGAGCACAGATTTTCCTACTTTTAAGTAAATTTCTTGCTTTTCATTGCATTGAAATATTATTTTATCCAACTGCTTTGTCCACCCTGGCAATCAGTATAAGTAGAGTGATATTATTTTCCGGTTTGACTTTATACAATGCTGGCCATTGGATCAAGTGTTCTGTGACCTGTTTATCATTGCTTATTCCTGGATAGAATTCAGTAGAGAATATTCAGAAACTATAATGATGGATTTACATCAAACTATTGCACTCAAACTATTTAGGAAGCCATTTGAACCCTGATAGTGTAGTTCATTATTTGTGCTTGTCTCACAAGGGCACAATAATCTATGTAATTTTTTATATCATATAAAAGGTAAGGTTTGAAAACTTAGCATTACAAATGTCACATTTACTTCCAGCAGGAAATGTGCAACAATATGTGACAATACTGAATAAAATGTTGAAACATGTTTTCCTTTTGTTTTCCTTTACTCATTTTTGTAATACAACACTGGTTACTGGAAAATGCCTTACAGCTTTATTCAAAACACATGTTCAAAGATTTGAATGAAAAAACTTTGACTCTCTCTGGAACATCTAACCGATATATCATTTGTGTGCCTTAAATTTTTTCTTACTGTCAGGAACACTTTTATGTCTTTAAGATTTATTTAAACTAGTTTATTATATAATGAAGCTTGTCAGATCATAGGAACAAAGTCAAACAAGATGTGCCATATCAAAGTATAACATTTAACATATAGATTTAAGTATACATATCAAGTACAATGCAATCAAGCAAAGTTTAATCTCAAAATGCAAATGCTTCAGATTATTAAAGCCACATCTGTCCTTTGAAGCACAATTTAGACTGTTTATCAAAAAGCTATGTGTAATTATTCTCTCCCACCCTAGACTTTGTAACAATAGATTTCTTAAGAACATTTCAATTTCACTTCAGAGTTGGGATTTTAAATACTTAACCACCAAAGGACATAAGAACACAAATGGAAAATTAAAAATATTTACAATGTGTCCTATTATAATTGTTGTTTTCTTGGTGAATCAGGGTAATATTTCAAAAAGCATTACTCCGAGTTTTAAGAAGAAATTCCCAATGCTTTTAGAAATCAGTTCCACATAGTTCTAACATCAAAAATGTGTCCTTAAACATATTATTACAATTTTTCAATATAAAGCTTTATAGTACATTTAACTCTTCCTTGGCCAACAGGAAACATCAAAGGCAACATTTGAGGTAGTAAAGAGAAATTCCAAAACACTAGGGACAGAGCTTTGAATTTTAAATACTTGAAGTTCCCAGGCCTTAAATTTATATAAAAAATAAATAAGTCTGTTGTATTCTCTTATGTACATTCATTGATCTATAAAATTCTCTTAAATATACCCATTGGTCTATCTATTGAAAAGATATATATACTGTCTTAGGTAATATTATTAAGTCTGAACACTTGAGAAGGAACTGAATCACTGCAATGTTATCCTAGAGCAGATCTAATTTCTGTGCAAAAGTATGATCTTTCATTTTATCCATAGGAATTGAATATGAGAGAAATGTTGGGCTCTCATTTACAAAATCCGCTTAAATATAAGGGCTCATTTTAGCTTATAACAGCTCACATCTATTATAGTCTTAGACAACAGCAATAACTTATAAAATTAATTGGAGTCTCTGTTATCTATAGGAAAATTTAAAGTTAAATATGTATTTCAAAAAACAATAATAGAGAAGCTTATTGAACTTGAAAGTAGAGAGTCACTGTTTGTCAATCTAGATCATGGAGGATTCCTGTACAAATGCAGGTACTAACAAGGTCACGGTAGCTCAAACTCTGCTTGTGCATTCAAATTCAATCCAGAAACCTCCAACTGCTAAAACCCTAAACGTTCTATATATTATCGCCTCAATATTTTATATTTAATGTATCAATTATAATCTGGCCTCAGGAATCAACGTGGGAGAGAGGGAAAGTGGTGGCTAAGAAAACTTCAGCTTAACTTAAAACAATTTTTTCAAATGCATTAACTCATTCCTCTCTGATGCCATAGGCAAAGCAAACAAAAAACTGGATGATAGCACTAATTATATATATTTTTAAAGAAACTGGTATCAACAGTTTGACTGAAAGGTTAAAGAGGAATCATAATTCTACAATATTATAAACTCTGTCATAGCATATTCAGAAAAGGAAATTGTTGACAAATGCAATTGAGGCAAGTGCTTTATTTCCTTTCCCTAAATGTAGAGAGAGCTTGAGAGTATTTCTGAAACTTTAATGCAAACTCTACAGCAAAGTGAAGAAGGGCTTGGAATGAAACACAGTATAGTTTCTACATGAGAAACAATTAGTATGCCAAAGAGCTTATGTCAAAGGAAACTTCTGAAATCACAAAGCCCTATACGACACAAACTGGCTATGGATCTAGAAATACTATGGATACAACACTTAGGGTAAGGAGGGAGCAGGATAAAAGAGAAGCGGGGCGGGGCAAAGAGCTCAATTAACACACAGGCATTTGAGTAGTGACTGCTCTCTTCATTTCCCTCCCATTTTACAAATGCCCAGAGGCATTTCTGCAGTCGAACATCTTTACAAATTCTAAAAATAAAGCAATAAACTTTAACTCTTCAACTTTCATAATATTTTGACAGATTCTCCCAACTTTAATTTCCTTTTTGTAATGGTAGTGAGATTTGCATTATGTTACGTTGCTTCATTTTGTCATTAAAAAAAAAAAAAAAAGTTAATCTCAAGAGAACAGGTCTGGAAATTACGCACTACTTTAATAGACATCCCCTCAGAATGGAATAAAAATAATTTTCTCATTGTAATCTTATCCTGTAATGGTTGGTGTGATCTCACCATAGACCTGTTTTGGAAGCAAGGTTTGAGTTTTCTTAAAGAAATTCTGAACGATATTCCCAGAACAGGTTCTGTTTTCTCACAAAAATCATTTATGTAAAGGGAAGGAGCACAACTGATTTATTTAAAATTTGGGGAAATTATGAACCAAAAAAAAATGCATTCCAATTTACAAGTCACTTGATTCTGTTATATGAAGTGGCAGTGTCCTTTTCCTCTCCTGCTTAAAAAAGCAGCTCTGGCCTGCGGAAGGCAAGTGGCAAATGTAAGCTTTATGGCAAAACCCACTCAATGATTTAAAAATGCTCCCGGAACACTGTGTTGGAAAGAAATCAGTGGTACCGAGGTGTGAATGGAGGATGCTCTTTAAAGGAAGGAGTTTGGCCTTTTGTAAAAAAAAAAAAAAAAGTCAGTATCTCTATTTTGCCTTTTGTACCCAAATAAAGCTTATTTATTCAGAACTTTTCTATGATTTGAATTTCTATCTATTAGGCTTTCCTATATTGTGATATGAGTGTCCAGGAACCAGGATAGAGAATAACAGACATTTTTTAAAAAAATGATAGGCTAGAAGGATAGCACTGGAAATGACGTTAATAGATATGAAGGGAACAAAATGGAATGTGATAGCTAGCAAGCTATAAAGTCACTAAGCGGGATGAGACTGACGTTCAATAGGATAAGAACTCAGTCCTGAACATAAAATGTCTTATCACTACTCTTAGCTCACTGTGTAAATAATCCCACACTTCTAGTACACCTCAAACTTCTCCGCTATCTAAAGAAAGAGTGTAATACTTTTCCCCAGGCTGATCATAACCTGAGCTTCTTCCTATGACTGCAAGAAAATCTCCATAACCTTGGATACAACAGAGATGTTATCCAAGAGTAGTCCCTGCTGTACAACATCAATTAGAATGACGGAGGCAGCCTCCTCCACAGCGGTTGTTTTCTAGATTTTTTGTGCCTACAGAAATTCCCTATGAAGAATCCACTATTCCACACTTCACCGATGAGGAATGACAAACTAGAGCACTGTTTTTGTTTCTGAATTTCAATTTCCAAAATACTAATAGCATAGTAATATATGTAACTGTAACTCATTGAGTTCTCTATATTTTTTAATTCATATTTTTAAACAGTGAATTTTCAATTATCTTCAAAGGATCAGATGCCCCACAGTAGTTTATTTCTGACAAATCATCTGTTTTATTATTTCTGATAAATCATCTGTTTTATTATTTCTGACATCCTTACCTACTCTGCTTAATTAAATGATTTATTTACATAAATGGGATATCTGCTTAATCTAATCCAGGATTTTAAGAGGGAGAAATGCTTTAGGAATAAAAATAATTTCCCTTGCATATATGAACAAACAAATAGTACTTCTGTGTGAAGGTTGATGAAAATTAACTCCCAGAATAAAGTGGAAGTAAAACTGATTAGAGGGACAGGGTGGAAAAAGTAGACAGTTTCCAGCCTTTTGTGAGTCACATATTAACTCTGTGGTTATTGTGCCTTAGTTGTGGAGAATTTTCAGGTTACAGATCCTCTCCAATGAACAATTAAAACCCTTGCCAAAGCCAAATATAAATGACTTTGAAAAAAGTTTTATACTCCTCAATGGCAGACATGCAAAAACAACCTGAAGAGTAGAACAGAGTGACTAATTTACCAGCAGATCATTTTGAGAAACAAGTGAACTGTTTGTTATACTGATGTTTTCCCCAATCCCCCAAAAAGCATACATGCACACAGGAAGCAATGATAAACTATAGAACTCATAATACATTGTGAAAAAGGGATATACATAGTATATTACTTGTTTGCCCCAAAGCCATCCGAATTTAAGGCCAGGCACGGTGGCTCATGCCTGTAATCCCCACACTTTGGGGAACTGAAGACCGCAGATCATATGAGGCCAGGAGTTTGAGACCAGCCTGGGCAACACAGATAATCCCCCGTCTCTATAAAACAAGTTTTGAAAATAGCCAGGCACAGTGGTACACACCTGTGGCACCAGCCACTTGGTAGGCTGAACCAGAGGATTGCTTGAGCCTGGGAGGTTGCGGCTCCAGTAAGCCATTGTTTGTCACTGCATTCCAGTCTGGGTGATAGAGTGAGACCCTGTCTCAGAAAAAAAAAAAAAAAAAAAACATACACACACACATGCTGAACCAAACAAAACTCCCAATTTAGCAGATGAAACAGTGTGAAGTGGCCCAAGATTCTTATTCACAGTTGCATAACAGACTCCTTGATCTGCACAATATGTTTGGCAGCAATAGCATGAACAGATACTGCGCAAGTTACAAATTAACGAGAATGTCATTAACTGGTGCTAAGAAGACAGAGCCTGGTGTTATCTTCAGTAAATGGCTAAATAAGGAATTCTTTTTGAGCTATGGCTTTGCCATAATGCCACAATGAATAAGCCACAATCATATTATCGCTTCTCCTCAAAGAATATTCAATGGGCTACAGTCAGGTTGGAATTTTTTTTTTTTTTTTTGAGACTGAGTCTGGTCCTGTCACCCAGGCTAGAGTGCAGTGGCGCGATCCCAGCTCACTCCAACTTCCGCCTCCCGGGTTCAAGCAATTTTCCTGCCTCAGCCTCCCAAGTAGCTGGGACTACAGGCTTCTGCCATCATTCCTGGCTATTTTTGTATTTTTACTAGAGACAGGGTTTCACCATGTTGGCCAGGCTGGTCTTGAACTCCTGAGCTCAAGTGATCTGCCCACCTCGGCCTCCCAAAGTGCTGTGATTACAAGGGTGAGCCACCGTGCCCGGCCTGGTTTGTTTTTTAAAACCAACCACTATACCATATCAATGCCACCAATTGATTACAGTCCAGCTTGTTTGAAAGAGTCTGCAAAAGTAAATCTCTCAATTAATTTCATAAAAGGCTATTACTGAAATCAGTGTGAACATTTCCATGTCCAGCCTTGGATATGCTTTGGTCTTTGATAGCTTGATTATCTCTCTGATTGGGCAACAAGGACAGGATTTTAAAGGACAATGTCTTTTTACTCTTTGCTTCTCTAGCCACAAGTAATACTAACTTCAGGAACTTCCTAAGCACTTCTCTTTGATGCATTTGCCTTTTTTATTGTTTTAGCAGAATTATTAGCCTTTCTACTCTCAGCGTAGAACATTCTATGAATCAGAGGATTTCAATCATATTTGCTTTATACTTACTGTCCTTTCCAGTCTTTGACTAAGACATTGAAACAAGAAATAATGCAATGCACAATCAAAGTAATTCTATGCAAGATCTGATAGCTATCAGAATTTGAAAGTATGAAATGCTGTTTGCTTATCCTTGTATTCCATTTATTTAAAGCATTCAGATGCGTGTTTTTACATATTAAGAATATAATTATATATATTAGCATACAATTTCATAAACGATCACGCCTATCTTATCTTATTGGTGCCTTATTTGTGAATGTTATGTACATAATATAACAGGAATAACAAGTACTTGCGTATCATTAGAATCACACATTAGTTTAGTTTAAAAAATAAGTTTTTTAAACTTAAAGTCCAAAACCAGATAAACTTGTTTCATCTGGTCAATACAGTTTTATTAAAGCCTAATCATTTAAGGTATTTTAACCTTAGCTGCAGAAATGGAAGAATCTTTCCATTAAATGTAACTGTAGCAGTACATAATATTTATGAACAACATAAGGTAAACAAATGTAACCAAATGGATAATAGAGGGCTGCAAAATTAAAGTTAGAAACTAACATATCAATGATTCATATTCTCTATGCCACAAGATGTGAAAATACATTAGGTTTTACTACTGTGTATTCTGGGGACATTCCTTTCAGACTGCATTTAAGATAATTTTAGATACTAAGCATTTCTTTAGATGGAGTTGATCTTTCGTTTCTAACTTTTCAGAGTTTATTTCTAGGCATAGAGTCTTTAATTGTGGGTAGCAGTTATCTCTACAACATAGTGTTCTGCTTCTGTGATTAACACAAATATCACGTAAAGATGGAGCTGATGTGAGCCAGGGTCTAGAGTCCTCAAAGGCACTAATGTATTCGTTTGCAGAGTGTGATGCAATTTCATGGGAAATCAGGTTAATCCAACTTTTCAGCACATATCTACCTCCTCCTCAGGCTGTAGGGTATTATATTAGTCCATTCTCCTGCTGCTACAAAGAAGTGCCTGAGATTGGGTAATTTATAAAGAGGTTTAATTTACTCAAAGTTTCACAGGGCTGGGGAGGCCTCAAGAAACGTACAATTGTGGTGGAAGGGGAAGCAAACATATCCTTCTTTACCGGATGGCAGGAAGGAGAAGTGCCGAGCAAAGAGGGAAAAGCTGCTTATAAAACCATCAGATCTTGTGAGAACTCACTTACTATCATGAGAACAGCAGCATGGGGGTAACCGCCCCCATGATTCAATTACCTTCCACTGGGTCCCTCCCAGGACATGTAAAGATTATGGGAAATATAATTCAAAATGAGATTTGGGCAGGGACATAGCCATACAATATCATTCTGCCCCTGGCCCCTCCCAAATCTCATGTCCTTACATTTCAAAATACAATCATAACTTCCCAACAGTTCCCCAATGTCTTATCCAGCATTAACCCAAAAGTCCAAGTCCAAAGTCTCATCTGACACAAGGCAAATCCCTTCTGCCTACAAGCCTGTAAAATCAAAAGCAAGTTAGTTACTTCCTAGATACAGTGGGGGTACAGCCATTGGGTATATATACATGTTCCAAATGGGAGAAATTGGCCAAAACAAAGGGGTTACAGGCCCCATGCAAGTCCAAAATTCACTGGGGCAGCCAAATATTAATGCTCTGAAATGTTCTCTTTTGATTCCATGTCTCACAAGTAGGTCATGCTGATGCAAGAGGTGGGCTCCCACCTTGGGCAGCTCCACCCCTGTGGTTTGCAGGGTACAGCCCTGCTTCCAGCTGCCTTCATGGTCTGGCACTGAGTGTCTGCAGCTTTTCTAGGCGACTGGCACAAGCTGTCAGTGGATCTACCATTCTGGAATCTAGAGGTCGATGGCCCTTTTCTCACAGCTCCACTAGGCAGCCTCACTGGGGAACTCTTTGTGAGGGGTCCCACCACACATTTCCCTTCTGCATTGCCCTAGCAGAGGTTCTCAATGAGGGATCAACCCCTGCAGAAAACATCTGCCTGAATATCCATGCATTTCCATACATCCTCTGTAATCTAGGCCAATGTTCCCAAACCTCAGTTCTTCACTTCTGTGGCAGGCCCAATACCATGTGGAAGCCACCAAGGCTTAGGGCTTGCACCCTCTGAAGCAATAGTCTGAGCTCTATGTTGGCCCCTTTTAGCCACAGCTGAAATGCAGGTCAGTAAGTCTTGAGACTGCACAAAGCATCAAGGCCCTGGGTCCAGCCCAGGAAACCATTTTTTCTTCCTAGGCCTCTGGGCCTGTGATGGAGGGGCTACTGTGAAGACTTCTGACATACCCTGGAGACATTGTCCCCATTGTCTCAGCAAATAAAATTTGGCTCCTCGTTACTTATACAAATTTCTGCAGGAGGCTTGAATTTTCCCTCAGAAAATGGGCTTTTCTTTTGTATCGTATTCTCAGGCTGCAAATTTTCTGAACTTTTATGCTCTCTTCCCTTTTAAATGTAAGTGCCAATTCCAAACCATGTCTTTGTGACTGCATAAAACTGTATGCTTTTAGTAACACCCAAGTCACCTCTTGAATGCTTTGCTGCTTAGAAATTTCTTCTACCAGATACCCTAAATCATCTCTCTCAAGGTCAAAGTTCCACAGATCTCTAGGGCCGGGGCAAAATGCCACCAGTCTCTTTGCTAAAACATAGCAAGAGTCACCCTTATTCCAGTTCCCAACAAGTTCCTCATGTTCATCTGAGATCACTTAAGCCTGGACTTCATTGTCCATATCACTATCAGCATGTTGCTCAAAGCCATTCAACAAGTCTCTAGGAAGTTCCAAAGTTTCTCACATCTTCTTGTCTTCTGAGCCTTCCAAACTGTTCCAACCTCTGCCTGTTACCCAGTTTCAAAGTTTCTTCCACATTTTCGGGTATCTTTACAGCAGTGCCCCACTCTACTGGTACCAATTTAGTCCATTCTCATACTGTTATAAAGAACTGCCCAAGACCGGGCAATTTATAAAGGAGAGATGATTAATTGACTCACAATTCCACATGGCTGGGAAGGCCTTGGGAACCTTACAATCCTGGCGGACGGGGAAGAAAACATGTCCTTCTTCCCATGATGGCAGGAAGGAGAAGTGCCAAGCGAAGAGGGAAATGCCTCTTATAAAAACTATCAGATCTCATGAGAACTCACTCACTATCATGAGAATAGCAGTATGGGGGTAACCGCCCCCATGATTCAATTACCTCCCACAAGGTCCCTCACATGAGACTTGGTGATTATGGGAACTACAATTTAAGATGAGATTTGGGTGAGCACACAGCCAAACCATATTGGGCATGCACTACACATCAGTTTCCCTATCAAAAAGCAGTTATTATTAATTTTTCTCCATGTTTTTTCATATATTCAGAAGAGTAGGGAAGAAGAAACAAAAAGCAAAGCATCCTTAATCAAAGCATTCAAGATGATAGCTGACCTTTTACTTGTGTTGACCAAATGGCTTAGGCTTATTTCAATCACTGCCATCTATCAGTCTTAATTACCATCTATCCAATAAAACACTTCACTCCTGAAATATATTAATTACTGTTTTATGTCTTTGGTTCCTATTATCCTAGCTGTACAACCACAACCATAAAAACATGGCATTTTCCAGCACAAAGGGACAGTATACGTTATGTATGATTCATGTAAGTTGCATTAATATTTAGAGGGGTGGTCTGGAATAAGCTGCTGTTCTCTGACTTTATACCCTAAGGAGTTCTTCAATTTTCAGCACTAGAATCAAGTCTTTCTTAGTGAGACAATGATGCAAAGCTTTCTGCTATGAGGCTATGAGAATGTCAAAATCATGTTATAAGTGGCAAATCCAAATAAAAAAAGAAGACTCTAGGTTTAGATGAAACACTCTGCTCTATAAATTTTCTAACCATAGAAACCAGGGAACATTCCTTTTTGTAGTATTTGTGAGTAATGCAGGGATTTAGAGTCATTTATTTCCCTGCTAGCATTTAAATGAATAATTTTAAATTATTTTAATGATTTGATAACATGAAGTGCCGTAAATAACAGAGTTTTCTGTAATATTTACTGATAATTGTTCACTTGAATTGTCAAGATCGTAGTGTTAGAACCTCAGAAGTTTTGTTATTTAACTTTGTTTAGGAATTTCAAAAAAGAAATCCACTGAGATCATGAGAAAATTCCCTGGGATGGATGGATGGATGAATGGATGGATGGATGGATGGATGGATGGAAGGAAGGAAGGATGGATGGATGGATAAAAGAAAAGGATAAATGGAAAACTTTCTAGAGAAAAAAAAATCACAGCACTTTGCAAGCTCTTTCTAGCAAATGATACTATTATAGAACTGGGTTCTGCGCTTTATTTCTCTCCTATTGTAGCTTAATTTTTTTTTTTATTCCACTGTCAGTGAGATGAGAGAACAGATTACTGTTCTGTAAGAGTAGTGAAAGGGTCTGTATTTAAAAGTGAGCAGAAGTGAGTAATATTATGTTCAATGGTTGCAAACTTATTAAAATATTAAGAAAGAAAAAGTATTTCTGTTATTTACATATGGAATATAAGGCAAATTTGAATTTCATATGTAGAAAATGTAAAGAAGTAAAAACGAATTGGAGAGGGCAGGTGGGATATTTTAAAAGCTGTGCAAGTGGATTTAATACTCTACTTAAAAGACTAGAGATAAACATTCTGTTTGCTCACAAGTTATAAAAGTAGCAAGCCATGATGGTGCAGGCTTCACCTGTCGCTAAGAAAAGAGAAATCGAATTATGGGTTCCCAGAATCAAGAAGACATTAAGATTAAGTGCAGAATGAACTTTCTTTCTGAACAAAAATACGGAAAGCTAAGGGTGATGATATTTACTGCAAAACTTTTAAAGCTCTAAGTGCATAAAACAGAGGATTAAGTGAAAAACCAGGCTCATAAAATGCATTATTGTTATTTTAAAAGAAGGCCATAGCAAAAGTCATTATTTTATAAACTTTTCTTGCCGTAAAACATACATTTAGTTACGTACTGGTTAAAAAGTTATAATGAAGGTGAATAACTTCTAGGGATGACGGAAGGTAATTTTACTATATATTTTTGAATCATAGTTTTATATATATATACTTCTTATCATGAACAAAATTATACTCAGACATGCTTCCCTCACATTTTCCTTCCTTATAAAACCTGGATCGCTTGCTACTGCAATTAGTTGATGCCAATTTGAAATTCTTCTTGGAAACTATCATAACTGTGTAAACACCTTTAACTTACCGCACAGAAAAATGGAAGCCATTTAAATTTCAGGAAAATTGAAAAGAAAGCAGTTCAGTCTCAGTAAATGGATGGTAATATGCTGAATACAATTTTTTAAAGAAACATTAACCTGAGATTCCGTTATTTCATTTAATAGTACAGAAAGGTTATTAAGCTCAGAATACTTATACTAAACAGTAAACCACAGATATAAACAGTAACAGTGCTATCTCGACTATTACAATTTAATACCAGGAATGTATCATATAATGAATGCATACTGAAGATAGTCCATGTAAGGCTTCACCCTATCAATTACTCAACAAAAGTGGTCTCCTATTTCACTCCTATGTGGGAAGAGTTGTACATCCATCATGTTTTCCACATTTACCATCTGTGATATGTTCTAGCTCAATAAACTTGAAGTGCAATAAACTTGAAGCACAGAAAGTAAACAACAAAACAAAGAACAAAAGAAAACAGCAAATAAAATTGTAAATGATCAAATATACAACATGCTTTACCACAAAGAGGTGTTTCAGAAAATATACTTTCTATTTGTTTAAGTGCAAGGAAAATCTGCATAAAATGTTGAACCCAATGCATACGTAACTACAAAGCAATTGTTGGTAATATTGAGCCCAAATTGGGACTAGTAATTAGCACAACAAACTATCAGAGAAGGAATTATTTCCCTAGGAAGCATGGCAGGCTCCCACTCCTGAAGTTTGGCCAACTAATCAACTTTCTATTCAACATATAGCCCGTGGCTTGCCTTTTGCCTCAGAGCATCTATTTTTGAAGAAAATCATATTGTAACAAACAAGTAATTCTGATTGAAAATGCAAGGCAGAGCTAGGCGGAAATTTGGTTTCTGCCTAACCAGCAAGCAACTCTTAGTTTATATAGACTTTGTAATTTTAGGTCCTCAATATTTTCACAAAATTATGAATTTTTATAAATGTTTGAGTCTCAAAAGGACCAACATGATCAAGCAAAAGACAGAAGCATAAAAATATTCAGAGCCACAACTGATACAACCATGCTTTTGATTTCCAAAGGCTTAACAAGGAATAAAGAATACCACCCTCCAATTCTGAAAACGCGCTTAATATTCATATATAATTCTTATTCTCTATCTCCTTCATACGTCTGCATTTCTCAAAAACAATAATTATAGCCATTATCTAAAAATCATGTTATAAATTACACTTCAATTTTATAGCCTTCATTATAGAAACACAGTTAATAACATGAGGTTGGTTGGCACAGTATCCTCTTCATCCACATCCTATCATTTAAAAAAGTGGGAATAAAAACATTTGAAACATTTGAATGAATTAAGTGAGAAATGTGACGCAGAAATACCTGTGTGTTATCACTTCTAGATATGGAATTAGAAAAAAAGTAATATAATGTGAGAGAGCATGACACTTGGAAGAATAATACATTTATAATAAACAAATACATCATAGAAAGTGACAAGAGGGTAAGAAATGTATTTTTTCAGCATAAAACAATTATAGGTGTGCCAGTAGGTACCAATGTCCTATTGTAATATTTAAAGACACATGCACCATTAGTTCTGGACTAGCAGGGTTCCTTCACAACTGGTAGAGGCTCTCAAGTGTCTAGAACCGCTTCTGTATCTTTACCTTCTACCACAGCATTTTGTAGGAATTTCTAAACTATTATCCCATGATTCCTTCACAGCTGATTAGAAACTCCAACAGAAGAACGAGTTGGAAACTCCAGCACAGAGATGAATTTCCAATCTCCAACACAGTTCAGTATGGTCAATACACTAATCCTTCTCCAGCTTAGACCCATAATGTTAGAACCAGGTCATGTCTTTGAGATGTAAAATAACCTCTATCAGCTCCTTAGACTCCTGGTTACATAGCAGTAAGTTCCATTAGTACAAAGGCTCTTGTGTTCATCTCTGTATCCTTAGTCAGCTACATCACATAGGAAACACTCAAAAAGACAACAAGATCTTACAATACAGACGTTTCTTCAATCTACATTCTTTTTTTTTTTTTTAATTTAATTTCATCTCATGTCAATAGCTAGATCCATCCACATTGTCCTTTTTTATGTGTGTATGCTTTTCCATGCCATGGTATATTATGGAGTGTTCAGCAAATCCCATGCTATCACATGCCTCAATTGCTTCCAATCTCCCTCCCTCCCTTTCTCTTTTCCATTCTCTTCCCTTTCTCCTTTCCATTCTCTTCCCTTTCTCCTTTCCTTCCTCTAATACAATCAATACTGTGATGAACATCCATGTGTTTGATATTCTTTTTGACAAAATTACTGCAAGTGGTCCTGACAGATTTCTGGCAAAGTATGCTGATTTAAAATCCTGATCTATATTGTCAAACAGAGGCCTCAAAAGATACAGCAATTTACATCAAAGTACTCACTAGCCCACACCTATGCAATGTGATATAGAAAGACAGAATTTCATTTTCATTCAAATTTACATTCCTTTTCTCAATACTGATGTTGAAATTCACACAATATGCTTATTGGACATATGTATTTCTTCATTTTTGAATTGTATTGACTCAGTTTTAGTGACATACTCAATTTTTTCAAAAAACAAATTTAAACGCATAGTAAATTGAATCATAAAACTTATAAATATTATTAGCCTTTTAACATTGTTTGATTTCCCCATGCTTGCTTGTGGGTGGAGCAGTTAAATTTTCAACATGAGCACAAAGGATATGTTAGAAAATTCCACTTTGAAAATATAATTCAAGGCCAGGCGCAGTGGCTGAAACCTGTAATCCCAGCACTTTGGGAGGCCGAGGCGGGTGGATCACTTGAGGTCAGGAGTTCAAGACCAGCCTGGCCAACATGGTCAAACCCTGTCTCTCCTAAAAATACAAAAATTAGCCAGGTGTGGTGGCAGGTGCCTGTAATCCCAGCTAATTGGGAGGCTGAAGCAGAAAAATTGCTTGAAAATGGGAGGAGAAGGTTGCAGCGAGCCGAGATCATGCCACTGCACTCCAGCTTAGGTGACAAAGTGAGACTTGATCTCAAAAGAAAACAAAAAAAGTGTATGTATATCTTATATATGATATATACTTATATGTATTTATATATAATATATATACTTATATGCATTATACTTATATATATGTATTTACATATTATTTACATATTATTCAGCTAACTTAATAAACAGTTTTGAACATATACTATGTGCAAGCCACGGGTATTTTGGGGGATAAAACAATAAATCAGGCATAAATTCCTGGCATGCCTTTATGTTTTCCAGTTACCTTAAAAAATCATTAAACAATAAGTATGACACTTTACCCAGTCAATAAATTTATGATTAAAATAATAATTGTCAGTTAAACAAATATGAATCGAACACTTACGCCAAACCATGATTGAATTATTGATCATGCTCTTACGTAACTTATAGTCCGATACAGGAGGCAACAACAGGAAAGACATTGAGTATAATTCAAGTGAAAAAATAGTGAGTTGAAGATTATTTTGAGTTGGAAAGCTTCCACAGAGAAAATGTATCTGACCAGAAGCTGATAGATACAAGCAATATATAGTGGTTTGCACAGTGAAAAAATAAAATAAAATGAAATAAAATAAAACTTACTTTCCCTATAATTTAATCCCAAGAATGGGGTTGATCAGTGGGAAAAAAACAGGTTCCCCACCCACCAAACAAAACAAACAAACAAAAAACCCACAAAGATTTGTCTGTTAATTTCTTAATTCTTTTGGGTATTTTATAAAACCTTGTACCTAAATATCTCCGTTTTCATATGAATATGTCTATATTTAATGGCATTACAAATTACAGACAGCTAGGACATTAATAATATATCAACGGAATAAATAAGTAGCAAAGGAAAGTTCTTAAATAGAAAGCAATAATGTGTAAAATAGTTTGCTTTTAATAAATAAAGCCAGAATAATGATCAATGATAACCTGACATAAACCTCAAATATATTTCTTAGAAGATTCTCCCCACATCATTTGATCACAGTATCCGAAAGTTCTTAGAAGAGTGTTATATTTTTAAAAAGGACCAGGTAGCTTCACAATTTCCAGGTAGTAAAATGACTTTTTAATTCCCAATGAAGCAGAGGTGAGGCACATTAGAGGTGGGAGAAGACAGCAGAGTTCACAGGGATAGAATTATAGTCTTATGCATATACTCTAATGGCACAGCATTTGCTTTAATTTGCTTTATGTATACGATGCAGTTCAAAGGTGTTCGAGGATTTTCTTCTGTTTATACTGAAGATGACTGTGAAAGTCAGACAGACTAAAATTAAGCAAAAATCCCAATTCCATTTTGAAGTTTGTGTTCTCAGAAATTCACTTTACCTCTCTGAGCTTCTCTGCCTAATCTACAGCTTTTAACAGGGAGACAAAACAAAATACCATACAAAACACTTAGCAGAGTGTCCGACATAAAGGAAGCACCCGGGAAAGGAAGTTAGTGTTATTTAGAAGTTTAAACATAAGTAAAGAAATCAACATTAAAATGGCTGTCTGGCAGAGTGTCTGTACTATTTTATTATAGAGTTTATAGGAGATAATGTCAGTTGTAATTTATGCTGTGAAATGGACTAATTTATCCACAGAAGAAAAAATGTTAATAAGGCATGAAAAACCTGGTGCCTTCTTAGGTATGTGGCATTTTTATCTGGGAAAAGATTGATTTTTATTGTCCTCATTTGAAGTTACCATAGGTCAGAAATATATCTGGAAGGCTATATCAAATTGAGAACTAGTTTCTCTTAATGTATAACCTCTCATTGAAAAATGCATGCATGTAAATAGTGCATATATTATATTCAGGGCCATTTTTCAGCATACATATATCTCTATTTTTAAGCCCTTTCATTAATAAGTTTTAAAATAGAAGGCTTCTTTTAAAAGGTTTCTTTTTATAAATGATAATACTTGAATTGATGAACCTCTTCTGAAGTGTCAATCTAGCATAATTAGTTAACAGGACTTGCTGTTGTATAATTTTTCATGCTAATGATTTCATTCAATATGAACATTAAATTTACATGCATGTCAGCCATTAAAATAAGTCAATAGAATTATTAGCATTGGTTAGAAAGTAGGTTGACTAGAAAATATTTAAATATACTTTAGGAGAAAATATCAAATGCCCTTCTTTTTACCATTACAAAGAAAAAGTATTAGGTTGCATTTATATTTTACAATTTGTTATTTGCGTTTTCTTTCCTGTAAATACGCTGTTTATCTTTCCACAAGCCCACTTTCAAGTAAAAGTGATGCAGAAAAAGGTAATGGTTTGGCAAATAAGATATCCACAGATTTGACTTGTTTGCCCGTTTACAGATCAGACATTTCAGGTTTATAAATAGCTCCTTTAAAGGCTGGTTGCCACCAAAAATTAATTAAATTAAGAACAAACTGTGAACTAGCCAAGTACTATTCATCAAACGCATTGAGTTTAAATTCCAAGCTGTCTCAAAACTTTTGTGGTGCTAACAAACAGAGCTTATAACTTGGCTTACAGAACCCTCACTTTACAATGAAAATCAACCCCCCCCACTCTCCTGCAACAAAACCCATACAGAGTAATTACATTTTTTACTTGTTCGTAAATATCACAAGGGCTTAGAATATGATGGAAGTGAAGTGATATTGTTTCATAATTCAAACACTAGAGAGCCTCATCTAACTGTACCAGATCATCAAAAAACTAGGGCATAAAAACTATTATGAGAACTCCATTCTGAAATCTGAGCAACCACTTTCAGTGTTTGAAGAAGCTCCTGTCTGCTCATCTCAAATAAAGAGGGTAACTATTTGAGGAACAGAGATTGACTATGTTTAGAACTGCTTTCAGGAACACAGTGGAAACCTGGATAAGTATATCTGCTGAGACAGTGATCTTTTCTTCCCCCCTCTGAGTTTTTCTAAAATATCTTGGTATAACTCAAATACCAAAGTTTTGGCTTCAGCCTTCGATTATGAAGATTTTCACTGAGTACCCTGTGAGATAATGTACTGCAAAGGCACAGTGAAGAATGTAGTGATGGAAGACCATTCTTGGAAAATTTCAGTAAGTTTAGGAAGACAGCATAACGGTACAAATGAACAGAATACAGGGCAGAACAGGATGAGGCTTCCACCTGTCCCTTGCAAAATGCTAAGGAAGTACAGAGGAGGAAAAGGATCCTTGAGATAACATGGATGTTGGGGGAAGTGATCCCAGATTAAGTATAAACTGGGGACTCAGTCAGGACCCCAAACTGATCTATTTTTGTGAGCCATTACTTAAATCAGGTCATTAGCTTTGCTCTTTGAATAATATCTTTTAATGGCAACTAACCATTCAATGAGAGTAAAAACAAATCATTTCAAATGAGAATTAATAGGTGTATGTTTAGTTGTTTAAAGTCCTAGCTTGCTGCAGTTTAGTGATGTATAATGTGAAATCTAACCTATATATGCAAATAGATTTTACTGAATCCTAACTGAACACGTAGGTCAATTTTGGCTGTACAAAGTCTTATGGTTTATAAGTAAGTAAATCAATTTTTTTACATTACAAAGTAGTTTTCCTTATTTCAATTACTACGAATATCTAAAATAGTTAAAGTAAAAAACAAACTATTCATTACAATCATTAGCAATGGCTACATCTTCTCTGGCAAACATCACAATGCTAGGAGAGCACATTCTGTCCCCATACTTTCAAGTTTAACTGAATAAACATAGGCCTTTTAGTGTTCCTTAAACCCCAACAAAGTTGGGATACATCAATTTAATAGAAGAAGGAAGTCCCTAAGGCAAGGTAACTCTTTTGATTTCTTTTTGGTTCCTTTCATCAAAGATCAAGTCTAGAGAGTGTATGAAAATAGCTTCAGTTGACCATCAACATGGTTACAGCAACAAAAGAAACAAGAATATAACCTCAATAACTAGGATCCATATCCTGTGGGCATTTTAGATAAAAGAACCCCACCTTAACTAAAACCGAAGTGCACAGAAAGCCATGGGAAAACCCAGAAAGAAAATTAATGTAATTATTTCCATGTGATCAATATAACTTGTTGTATAACTTACTATCTTTAGTAATAAGCAGTAGCAATTTGCCATTTACATATGAGTTTTATTTAACTGCCTTGCACTGTAAATGCATAAACATTTTCATTCCATATAAGTAGCTCTTGTCCTTTTGAGGAGCAGACATCATAACTTATTTATCCTTGTGTTTCCAGAGCCTACCTGAACTGATACTAGCACAGAATAAACACTCAGTCACTTTCTGCTGAATGGATAAAGTGAGAGAGGAGGTAAGAAACTATAAGTGATTAGGATGTTCTAGGCATCACCTTAGATTCTTTGCTTATGCCTTTTTAATTTAATTCTAGGCTGAGCACGGTGTCTCGTGCCTATAATCCCAGCACTTTGGGAGGCTGGGGCAGGTGGATTGCTTGAACCCAGGAGTATAAGACTGGCCTGGGCAACATGGTGAGACCCCATCTCTATAAAAAATACAAAAAATAACCAGGCATGGTGGCATGCATCTGTGTTCTCAGCTAACTTGGGAGGCTGATGTGGGAGGATCACCTGAGCCTGAGAGGGTCAAGGCTTCAGTGAGCTACAATCATGCCACTGCACTCCAGCCTGGGTGACAGAGTGAGACCCTGTCTCCAAACAAACAAAAACAACGGTGCAGCACATGTACCCTAGAACTTAGAGTATAATAATAATAAACAGACAAAACAAAATGAATTGTAAGTATCATCCTATGATAAATAATCATCTCCATTTTACAGATGAGATTAAAGCTCCAAGTGGTTAAGTAACTTGCCCAAGCTCACACACACAGCAAGGACATGGCAAGGTAAATGCTAACATTCTGATCTGTCTAAATCCCAAACATTTGTGGTTAGACACTGACACTGCAGGCATATATGAAAACACGCTACCTCCATCTATTCTAAAACTGTAAGCCAGCTAGAAGTATGTATGCACATCAGATTGCAAATTTGATCCACTGAATTGAATATAGCAAAGAAATTATACCACAACCAGCTCTCAGTAGCCTCTAAAGATGAGTGATTTTTGAAAAGCATATAAAAGATATAAACTGGATATTCTCCAGACAGGATACTACAGAGAACAGGAGAGGATATTTCCCAGCTCCAAAAATACTTTCATGGAAAAATGTGTATTTGACTCATGGTTGCTTTGTAAAATATATGACTTCTCTCATTAATCATTGTAATGTGAATTCTAGAGAAAAATATAACAATCTTATTCTTGTTACAGAATGGGATGAGGTCATGATAAATCAAATAGTGTGGAATAACGAAAGCACTTTTGCCATTAAAATAAACCAACATCAATGTATCTCAAAACAAGGTATAGTACATCCAAACTGGAAAATCTAAATGTTCCTCCCATCTTTACCACTGTTAACAATGCTGTGTGTCTTCATTAGCTAAAGTCAAAAAAAAAAAAAAAAAAATCTGTGAGACTAAATACAGGTAAACACAATATCATAATATGATTTACATACATTCAATTTAAGTATCTAATATTAAAGAGTCAAAAAAGCTTAAATCTTTAATATTTCATATTTTCAAATTTTATCTGAGAGAGGCAAGTCAAATATCATGTCCCCATGATAGAAGGAATATCTGTAGTACTTAGATGCTGAAGACTTCTCTAACACATCCTTCAAGAGGCAAATAAGGACACAAAGTCAGTTGTCCTTTGTCCTGCTTCCTTTCAGATCTTTAGTTTCTTGCTTTGATATTTAGGGTTTGTTATCTGTTTAGTAATACATTATAAAAGTATTCTTTCTGAGAAGTTCAGCTTCATCTAAAAGAGCTTCAAAAATGACTTTTTTTCCTGGAAATCATACCAATTAATGTGATGTCCTACAATGCTATTTTCAAAATTTCACAGTAGGGGTAAGATGCCATATTAGTTTTCCAATTTTATCTCATTGACAGAATATGTAAAAACTGTTACAATAGTGCTTGATGCACTTCAGGAAATTTTCCAGAAGTAGTTCTTGAATGAAGAACACAATCTTCTACCACCAGTTTTGGAGAACCAGTTGTCCCGAGGCTCTAAAACCACTTTTCTTTTTGCAGTTATGGATACTGGAACTCCTTGTAGTAGGCAGAATTGTAAGATGATCTCCAAGATGCCTGGGTCCTCCTGTATATATCTTGTCTCAGTTATTCAATAACACTGATCTAGGACCTGTTCTGAAGGGATTTGACAGATGAAATTTTGGTCCCAAATAGTTGACCTTACGACAAGAGGTTATCCAGTTGGGTTTGATATACACACACAAGCCCTGAGTTTTGTTTGGCTGGTCTCAAAAGAGGAAGTCAGAGAGATGTGCCTCACCTGGCCTGAAAGAAAGCACACATCTATGAGGGCCACATGGGAACTGCCCATTGGGGCTGACAGTGGTCTCTGGCCAACAGCTACAAGGAACAGGGGACCTCAGTCCTACAGATGCAAGGAAATGAATTCTTCCAACAACCAGTGAGCTTGGAAAAGTACTCTGAGACCAGATGCCCAGCTGACATCTCAATTTCAGCGTAGTGAGACCCTGAACAGAACATCCAGTCATGCTGTGCCCAGTCTCCTGCCCTACAAAAAACTGTGAGATAATTAATTTGCAGTATTTTAAACTGCTACATTTGTAGTAATTTGTTACACACAGCAATAGAACATATGCCTCTTTAGTTTTACAGTGTACCCCATACTTGCTGAGTCATACCATATCCAAACAATGTAGTTACAATATATGTTGCCTATATATATCATCAATGCTATATATAATCACTCCATGAGGGAATGTTAAAAAAAAACTTACCATGATCTATGCCAGAGTTTACTGAGAAGCTGAGGGGAAAAGGCACAAATATAAAAAACGGTTCTTTGAAAACCCAAGTTACAGTCTGAGTCATCAGATGATTTTGAACCGAGAGATGATATAATTTGGGAAGCTGATCTTAGCACGAACTGCAGGACAGACAGGAGAGAGGAAATTCAGAGAACAGGAAGACCAGGTAGTAGGCAATAAATCAGGAGAGAAGAAAAGAGGCTCCTGATGAGCAGTAGAAATAAAAAGAAGAAATTAGCCATGTCACATTTGAAGGAAAACTCTATAAAATTATGCTTCTTCATTACATAGTTACAGGCATACTTTGTCTTATTAGGCTTTGCTTTATTGTGCTTCACAAATACTGCCTTTTTAACAAAATATCAGTTTGTGGCAACTCCGCATCCTGCAAGTCTAAAGGAGCCATTTTTCCAAGAGCATGTGCTCACTTCATGTCACAGTGTCACATTTCAGTAATTCTCACAATATTCCAAGCTTTTTCATTATTACTATAATATCTTTTATGGTGATGTGTGATCTGTGATCTTTGATGTTACTACTGTAGTTGTTTCAGTGTGCTACGAACCACACTCATAAGGTAGTGTACTTAATCAATAAATGTTGCGTGTGTCCTGACTGCTCCACTGACCAGCCATTCCCTCATCTCTCTCCCTCTCCATGGGTCTCCCTATTCCCTGAAATAGGACAGTATTGAACTTAGGCCAACTAATATCCCTACAGTAGCCTCTAAGTGTTCAAGTGAAAGGAAGAGCTGCATGTGTCTCATTATAAAGGGAAAACCAGAAATGAGTAAGCTTAGTGAGGAAAGCACATCAAAAACTGAGAAAGGCCAAAAGCTAGGGCCTCTGGAGATCAACGTTGAATTGTGAATGCAAAGGCAAAGTTCTTGAAAGAAATTAAAAGTGCTAGTCATGTGAATATACAAATGATAAAATAGCAAAATTACCTTATTGCTAATATGAAGAAAGTTTTAATGGTCTGGACTGAAGTTCAAACCAGCCACAATATTCCCTTAAGCCAAAGTCTAACCCAAAGCAAGGCCCTAATTCTCTTCAATTCCATGAAGTCTGAGAGAGGTGAGGAAGATGCAGAAGAAAAATCTTAATCTAGCAGAGGCTGGTTCATGAGGTTGAAGGAAAGAAGCCATCTCCATATAAAAGTACAAGGTTAAGAAGCAAGTGCTGAAGGAGAAACTCCAAGTTATCCCAAAGCTGTAGGTAAGGTGATTGATGAAGACAGTTGCAATAAACAACAGATTTTCAATGGAGATAAGACTGTTTTCTATTGGAAAAAGATGCCGCCTTTCATAGCTAGAGAAGAAAATTCAATGCCTGGACTCAAAGCTTCAAAGGACAGGCTGAGTCTCTTTTTAAGGGCTAATATAGCTGGTGACTTGAAATTCAAGCCAGTGCTCACTTATTATACTAAAATTCCTGGAGCCCTTAAGAGTTATGCTAAACGTACTCTGCCTATTTTCTATAAATGGGACAGCAAATCCTAGAGGACAGCACATCTGTTACAGCATGGTTTACCGAATATGTGAAGCCCACTGTTGAGACCTACTTCTCAGAAAGAAAAACATTCCTCTCAAAAGATCACTGTTCATTGACAGTGCACCTGGTTACCCCAGAGCTCGATGGATATATACAGGAGATTAGTGTGTGTTTTTTTTTCATGCCTGCAAAGACAATTTTTATTCTGCAGCCTGTGGACCCAGGAATAATTAGGACTTTTCAAGTCTTATTATTCAAGAAATACATTTTATAAGGCTATAGTGGTCATAGATAGTGATTGCTCTGATGGATCTGGGCAAAGTCAATTGAAAACCTTCTAGAAAGGATTCACCATTCTAGATGGCATGAAGTACATTCATAATTCGTGGGAGGAGGTTAAAATATCAACACTAACAGGATTTTGTAAGAAGCTGATTCCAATCCTCAAGAATGATTTTGAGGATTTTAAGACTTCACTTGGAGTAAGTAACCATAGATTTGGTAGAAATAGTAAGGTAACTGGAATTAGAAGTTGAGCCTGAAGATGTAACTGATTGCAGTAATCTCATGATAAAATTTGAACCAATAAGGAGTTGCTTCTTATGGATGAGCAAAGAAAGTGGTTTCTAAGAAGAAATCTAGTCCTAGTAAATATGCTGTGAATGTCATTGAAATGAACAAAGGATTTAGAATATTACTTCAATGTAGTTGATAAAGAAGAGGCCGGGTAAAGAAGAGGCAGGGTTTGAGAGGGTTGACTCCAATTTTGAATGAAGTTCTACTGTCGGTAAAATGCTATTGAATAGCATTGCATACTAGAGGAAATATTTCATGAAAAGAAGAGACAATTGATGCATCAGACTTCACTGTTGTCTTATTTCAAGAAACTGCCACAGTCACCTTAACCTTCAGCAGACACCACCCTGATCAGTCACCTGCTATCAATATCGAGGGAAAAACCTCCACCAGACAAATGACTATGACTCCTTAGAGGCTTAGATAATTATTAAACATTTTTAGCAATAAGGTATTTTTAAATTAAGATATGCACATAGTTTCTTAAGACATAATGCTATTGCACACTTAGTAGACTACAGTATAATGTAAACATAACTTTTATATGCACTGGGAAGCCAAAATATTCATATGACTTCTTTTATTTTGATACACATTTTATTGCAGTGGTCTGGAACCAAGCCCACAGTTATCTCCAAGGTATGCCAATGTGGTATAAATAAGACCACCGGCCGGTGTGGTGGCTCACGCCTGTAATCCCAGCCCTTTGGGAGGCCAAGGTGGGTGGATCGTGGGGACAAGGGATCAAGACCATTCTTTCTGGCCAGCATGGTGAAAACCCATCTCTACTAAAAATACAAAACTTAGCTGGGCATGGTGATGCATGCCTGTAGTCCCAGCTACTCAGGAGGCTGAGTCAGGAGAATCACTTGAACCCAGGAGGTGGAGGTTGCAGTGAGCCGAGACCGCACCACTGCACTCCAGCCTGGTGACAGAGTGAGATTCCGTCAAAAACAAAACAAAACAAAACAAAACAAAAAAACCCAGACATTTTTCAAAGAGCTTCTCTAGAATCTTTTAGAGACCACATTTTCCCTTCTCACTCAAGATGATATTGGAGAATTCATACTAAAAGGCAGAAAACAGATACACAAGAATAAAATAGACACCTGGATAATTTAGAGTTAAAATAATCAGCTCATATAATCAGTGACATTATAAAAGAGGTTAAGTTATGTATTAATACATTTCAATACTTTTAAAACGTTCTCAGAAAAAAGTGTGTAACATTTTAGCAGGTCGCAGTTACTTCTATTTTAAAAAAGTTTTGTCTAATAAGTAGTATAGCTCTTACGACTTTTAAACTCCCACTCCATCACAATAAGACCTTTTTGTTTACTGAAAAATAATCTATATGACTTAGTTTGACCTTCTTATCCTCCACATCCTGCCCTCATTCTTATGCAAACTGGAATACATACCTGATCTCAAGTGAATTACATGATATATACACTTTCAATTAGAAACATACAATATATGAGACACTAATAAAATGTCAGCTTGTTTTATCACTGCATATGGGAACATATCGTCTTATTTCATTTTTGTGTAGCCACATTGTTCAGTTATTCCCATTATACAAAATCAAAGCAAAGACTGGGACTGAATCCCAATCTTAAAAAACAAGTTTTTAAAGAAAAATAGTGTTGTTACTGTTTTCTTTTTTTACTTTGCTTTATAGAAAAAAAAAAAAAAACAGAATTTTTCGTGCAGTATGAAATCTTTTCCAATTAAAAATTTTATTGCATACCATTGTCTGGCAGAATTTGGTTCAGCAATCACATATTTCTTGGTTTACTAATAAAGAGTTGGATTTGTAAACATTAATTAAAGAGTGTGCATTTTGTTTTCATTTATTTGTATCAAAAGATCAAGAATTATAATGCTCTGAGGCCACATTATGTTCTAAATTCAAAGCGAAGAGTGGCTTTTGGCAGGATGAAAAAAATGTACACATGACATTTTGGAGAGGATGGTAAATGTTATTAGAAATATACTTTATTAGAGTCCCTATTAGCACGAATTTGGCTTTTTAAAAGACCTCCTTTAAAGTTAAGGCTTTCTGAAAGCCATTCAAATCATTTTTGTAAAGATATTTAAAGAACAGGTAAATAATATCTTACCATTTTTAAATGGTAAAATGGCAATATTCAAATATGGGTTTCTCGATCCATCTTAAACTTAATGGTTTTAATATGCCATTTCTTATGCCATACATAAAAATGTGTTGTGTTGCTTGTTTCCTTTAAAAGTTACTGATCCTCAATGTCTCTTTTTTAGCTAAACGTAAGAGTAGAAGGAAACACAAATGAAATAATGTTTGTGATATCTGGCTGATGGTTATCTCTATATTTTATTCCATTTTGTTTTACAATTGTATTTTTATAATAGATATCAGTGCAAGGCATACACAAGGGTTCTGTCAAACAAACTTTTTATCTTACCAAGACAAGGAAGTTTTACTAGGGCAAGACCAAGTTTTACAGGGAATTCTTAAATGTCTCAATTCTCATAAAATCCAGAAATGATAGTAAACAAGAAAGTAAAACTGTGAAATAACTCTTTGCATTCCAATTTTTCTTTAACCTGAGGATAATTTAAAATAGCTTTATTATAAGAGGATAAAGATACATAGCTAATTATGCTATTATATTTATTAAAGTTCTTTGAAAATTATAATCCACACATTAAAATCCATACAAAATCTACTGTATACACACATATGCACGTAATACATGTAATTTGCATGCACGCAAAAATAACTTTTTCTTAATAGGGCTAATGAATAATATTCTAATAATTTGGAATTCTACATTATAAATTCATACACTAGAAGAAGCTATAAATTTAGTACAATAACCAGTACATTTTGATCTTTCATATTGTGTCTCAGTCGATTGTCTCCCTTTCTGTTGTCATTCCTTTTGTCTGTTATTGTTGTTGCTAACACTCACAGGTGGATCAGCCCAAAGAATTCAATGGTCTTAGACCACAGAATTCATCTCTTGAATTTTGAAACTGTGATTATCTTCTTAAGAATCTTACCTTTAAGTTAATATCAAGGACTAGAAAAATGTTTTCCCACAATTTTGGAGACTGGTTTATTATTTTATAAATTTGAAAATGATCGCTCCTTTATTCAGATTACAGCTCTTTGAATACACAACTCAAAAGATTCTCTGCATTTATAATATTCTATTTCTACAATTATCGAAACACACGGGATGAAGGACCAAACACCATCAACAACAAAATACTGGGACATATATTCTGAATTCTGATTTTTCAGAAAATTCTTCAATTTTGTACTCAGGATGTCAGTTTATGGTAATAATTCTCTACTCCCCTTCTGAGGTACTAATGGGAGACAAACTAAGGAGACATCTAAACCCTTTACCTTGTAATAATTAGACTTTGACAAAGACAACTCCAATTTCCCTCTTTTGTAGCTTTGTCATTCACTATTATGTTTGAGGAGACCTTTGTCTCTCTCTTTTCCTCTTTCAGAATATCATAGGTAGTTGATGTTGCCAGACTTTACCTCCAAATAAGGGAGTTCTTGCATTTATTTACATGGGATTTAAATTCCAAGATATTCCAATGGAAAGAGAAGTGGCAATATGTACAGGGTGTTAGCGCATTAGATCATTACCCATTCCATCCGGAAGTGCAATTGGTTTGCTTTTTTGTCTTTTTAGCTTTGGCTTAAACCTGAGAGTCTTCCCATCAGTGCTACCAGAAGGAATCATGGTAAACTTAGCGGAGGGTGCTGGCGCGTGCCTGTAGTCCCTGCTACTCAGGAGGTCGAAGAGGGAGGATTGTTTGAGACTGCTTTTTTTTTTTTTTTTTTTTTTTTGAGACGGAGTCTCGCTCTGTCGCACAGGCTGGAGTGCAGTGGCCGGATCTCAGCTCACTGCAAGCTCCGCATCCCGGGTTTACGCCATTCTCCTGCCTCAGCCTCCCGAGTAGCTGGGACTACAGGCGCCGGCCACCTCGCCCGGCTAGTTTTTTGTACTTTTTATTAGAGACGGGGTTTCACTGTGTTAGCCAGGATGGTCTCGATCTCCTGACCTCGTGATCCGCCCGTCTCGGCCTCCCAAAGTGCTGGGATTACAGGCTTGAGCCACCGCGACTGCTTAAGCCCAGGAGTTCCAGCATGCAGTGAGCCATGAGCGGGACCCGATCGAAGAAAGAAAGGAAGGAAGGAAGAAAGGGAGGGACCGAGGGAGGGAGGGAAGGAGGAAGGAAGGAAGCAAGCCTGATACTGCTGCCCACCCTCAACCCCCTGTTGCTGAGAACCTGTTAGCAACAAGGCCACTGGAATCATTATACAACAGTAAGTATCTAGATAACAAGTTAACCAAGCCAATGACAGGTTCAGATTCATTCAATTTGTATCTGAATGAATCCAAATACAAATGAGTTAATACAAATTTTTATGATAAATGAAATTTGTGGAAAGCAAATATCCTAGGGATATGGCTTTTCTTTTTGTAACAACATTTTCATAAATGAAATATACCCAGGAAGACAGATGATTACGAAAGGTTAAGGGTCTTTTAATTTCAAACTAACTCCCACTTGGCTTCTAATACATGTTTAAAAATTTGAATAGAAAAAAAACTATTGAGATAAGAAGCAAAAAATCCAGAGGCGTGAGGTTTGGTTAGTCAGGAAATACTTCAAAGAGTGTAGGTCTTAAAGAAAATACTGACCTTAGGCAGAATCAGAGGGGCGAGAGTGCTCTTGGTTGGAGGCTTCGCTAAACAAGGACTCAGAGGTAAAAATGTTCAGGAAATGTGTTTGGCGTGTGTCCAGACAATAATGAGATACATTTTCAGGAGTTAATTAAAGAGGCAGATCATTTGACAGGGTTCCGGTGTTAGAATATCTAAACATTTTGTCAGAAACAGGGAGCCACCAAAAGTTACTGAATACAATTGTTATTTATTGGGTGTCAAGCACTGTGTGTGTGTGTGTGTGTGTGTGTGTGCGCGCACGCGCGCACATGCATGTGTGTGTGTGTGTATAGGTTTAATTCAATCGATAAAAATAACTCTATTGTCATTCTAGTTTATAGATGAGGAAACTGAGGCACAGATAATTAAATGGTCCAAAGTCACATGATCAGTTAGTGGCAAAAATATGAATGGACTCTACATCTCTCTGAAAACTAAGTGAACAAAACAGTATTGTTAGCAGGATAATGAGACAGAACGTTTTATATTTCTGTTTGAGACTGAGTCCTACTCTGTCACCCAGGCTGGAGTGCAGTGGCAAGATCTCAGCTCACTGCAACCACCATCTCTCAGGTCCTAGCAATTTTCATGCCTCAGCCTCCTGAGTAGCTGGGACTACAGGAGTGTGACACCACACCTGACTAATTTTTGTATTTTATTGTAGAGATGGGGTTTCACCAGGTTGGCCAGGCTGGTTTTGAACCCTTGACCTCAAGTGATCTGCTCACCTTGTTTCCCAAAATGCTGGGATTACAGGTGTGAGTCACCCTGCCTGGCCCAGACAAAGGGATTTTTGATGAATAGGAGGGGTAAGATACCGTTTTTAAAAGACTGGTCAAGTGTGTAAGTTCTTCTTGAAGTGCATTAGGCTTGGCTTCTAGCCTGCACCTGAATATCTGTCCACGGGACTATTAGCAAGATCTGTTAGTGAAAACATTTTGGGGCCCATCTTTGAACTCGCAGGTTTTCAGCCTGTTACCATAATAAGCGGCTAAACTTCCATGAATTCTTTCCAGTTATAAAGACTAAAATCTACTGCATGTCACATGGCATATAGCCTTTAAAACATATTGGTAGCATTAATATACTATTCTATCCTGTTTCTATTCTATGAAGCATTTATTTATTTATTTATTTATTTATTTATTTATTTATGTATTTGAGACACAGTTTCGCTTCTGTTGCCCAGGCTAGGGTGCAAAGACGTGATCTCAGCGCACTGCAACCTCTACTTCCCGGGTTCAAGTGTTTCTCCTGCCTCAGCCCCCCAAGCCGCTGGGATTACAGGCGTGCGCCATGACACCCATCTAATTTTGCATTTTTAGTAGAGATGGTGTTTCTTCATGTTGGTCAGGCTGGTCTCGAACTCCTGACCTCAAGTAATCTACCCGTCTCAGCCTCCCAAAGTGCCCGGATTACAGACGTGAGCCACCGCGCCCCACCTATAAAGCTTTTTTTTTTTTTTTTTTTTGAGACGGAGTCTCGCTCTGTCACCCAGGCTGGAGTGCAGTGGCCGGATCTCAGCTCACTGCAAACTCCGCCTCCCAGGTTTACGCCGTTCTCCTGCCTCAGCCTCCCGAGTAGCTGGGACTACAGGCGCCCGCCACTTCGCCCGGCTAGTTTTTTTGTATTTTTAAAGTAGAGACGGGGTTTCACCGTGTTAGCCATGATGGTCTCAATCTCCTGACCTCGTGATCCACCCGTCTCGGCCTCCCAAAGTGCTGGGATTACAGGCTTGAGCCACCGCGCCCGGCCTAAAGCATTTTTTAAAAGTTGCATTCAACATGAGTTACTATCATCAATTTATATTGTTAGAAAGCATATTGGCATGGACATTATAACAATTTGACTTAAACATTTGCAATTTTATATTAGTTTTTATGTAAACTACATGTAATTTTAAAAGATATGGTATAAATGTGAATGTAATAAGAAGGTAATTAAATATTTAAGTAGATGCATACATTAGTTTTCATAGAGGGCTATAGCATGGAATTATTTTATTTTACTGGAAAGAAAACAGTGATTTAAAAAGGAAACTCTAAATTCCATAAAAAATATATTCCACATATCTTTCACAAGGTTCTGTCATAGCTCTGAAAAAAATATATTCGATCATTTCATTAACAAAACTTGAACTCCTGCTGGGACATCTCATTCTGAAGCACTAGATTCAACAATGGGACTGTGAACTCCAGTGTCCATGGCAACAGTAGCTAATTCTTCTTTCCAATCATGGTGGCAATTTTCTCCCATGGCTTGAATCAGTTACAAAACAAAATACTCTCAAAGACCTTTCTGAGCCAATAGCCCTGCAGCTAATCTGCTAATAGGAAATAATCTGCAGCTAATACACACATTCCAGGGCAGTGGTGTGTTTTCTTAATACTTTGTTTCGTGGGCCTCTTTCCAAAGAAAGCACAGTAAAGAATAGAAAACAGACATTCATTAAAAATAGTATTATACTACCTGGCTACTATTAATGCCTAAAACTTGCTGCAACTTGTATGGCTCTTTATTAAAGCGTTTGTTAAAAAGCAAGTCGAGAGGAGGCAATGTAGCAACAAAAAGAACGAAAGCAAATAGCTTACGCCAAGAGGTTAGGAACTAAGAGAAAGAATATTTAAAACAATTGATTTCAGCAAGACTTCAAAGTTGACAAATGTATTTTTCTTCAATCATTACTATTTGTAGAATTAGTTATTGGATGCACTCCAGCAACAAAAGTCTCAACTTAACTTGTAAGCCTTTTTTTTTTTTTTTTTTTTTTTTCTCTCTGTCTCGTGGAATAATAGAAATGATTTAGCCTTGAAATTAGTTTTTCACCTCAAGGGTCACATTTTAACCTCTTGATGAATTATAATGACCTAAATTATTCTAATTAAAGAGAAAAAACAACATTATCCCAGTTCCACTACAGTTTGATGAATCGGCTCCCAAAGCTTAATACTGCTGTTTCTTCATAGCAAGATTAGGATGCTTTTTGCTTGAAAGAAAAGCTATGAATAATCATTAAGAAAGGTGAAATACCTTTTCATCCCACTCGGAGTGGAACTTCCTCCCTGCTCAGAGTTGGCATGTTTTGACACAGCAATGTATCTGATGTGCTCCTGACCTGGAATTTTACCTGGCTCAAAGAGAATGGGATGACTTAAACTTGGATGCTTCAACTCTTCATTTGGGAAGAAGTAAAAATTTCCATCATTCCTTCTAGCCATGCACAGGATGTAGCATGGCTACTTTTACAAAAAATAAAAGTGTGACACATTTTACAAAAAGGAGGCAAAATAAACAGAAGTAGCAGTAGAACAAAATTTTTAAAGTTAAAGGAATCACAGGGTATCTCTTCATCCTCTTTAAATTCGTTTTATAATTCTGGTTACTATGACAACATGATGCAACTCTGCATTACCATGACAATCTGACACAACTTTCAAAAAACAGTAAGCACTGTTTCATTCTGTTGTTCAATTGCTCCCAAGGAAACATGCTGTTATTTACTTCTGTGATGAAACCTGTACTATAGTCTGATAGATCTTATGTCGGAAAAGGAGAAGCCAAATTATGGCAGAAACTGGAGGAAATATATATACATATATATGTATATATATACATATATGTATTTATATTTAAATTATATATAAATTTATATCATATATAAATTAGCCACTCACTGCATCGGAACCCTTTTTCCTATTCCTAAAGAATTTGACATTGGAATATCTTCCATTTGAAGACTGAAAACTACTCCTTTACATTAGACAGTGACTGCACATGAAAAATAGGATTAGTTTACCTTTCTAGCTACTAAATATCTTTTGCCATCATCTGTTAAAAAAAAAAAATGAAATCAAAGTCTTTACAAGCCCAGTCTTTTGCAGAACTAAAGGGCCACAGGAAAACACATGGAATTAACCAGAGGATCAGGTTAAAGACACGTGATAGATTTTAATGAGCTTATCATACTGTTCAAACAAAATTCTACTGTTCAAATGAAATTCTACACAATCCATATTTTTAGTTCAATTGAGCATGGTGTTGCTTGAATTAACAGACATCTTCAAAAAGGGTGTATTTGGAGTTCCCTAGTCGTCTTCCTGGCTGATCATTTCCATTTGTCACTTTATATTAAAGTCAATGATTTGAGTCTTCTTTCTACCACTAGAACCCCCTCAATTCCCCCACTGCTTCTCATGGCTCAAAAGATAAATGTGTAGCTATACTTAGTTAAGCAACTGACTACAACATGTCAAATCCCGTGCAATTTCTAAAAATCCATTAGATCTAATCCTTAAAATAATTATGCAATAATAGGTGTTATTTATCCTAGGTTGAAAACAAAATTATAACTTACAAAGCCTAAGAAACTATCAATAGAACCCAGGTACTAATTGGCAGAAACACAATTTGAACCCATTTCTTTGGTCTCCAAAGTCTAAGCTCTTTTCAACCAATGGGTTGTCTTTCAAATTAAAGACCCATAGTATTATGGAAATCAGCAATATAGTCTTTAACTGTAACAATCAATTATTAAACACAGAAAAAAAACAGCCTACATCCAGATAAGGTTTCCTTTGCAAACAGGTAAATGTTTTCACTATATCAATATAAAAAGACAGAAAAATAAATCATTCTAGGCAGAAAGAAGGCAAATGTGAGTAATATCCTATAACGACTTTGTTTATTTAAAAAAAAGATGCAAGTACATTGTTTTTTCATTCGGAAACATATAAGGCTATCATTTACTATAAAATGCCAGGGGAGGAAAAAAAAATAGTCAATTAAACTCCTCTCTCAGCAATTTTACTGGTTATTTCAATTCTCACGAAAAATGTAAGGTAGTGTGAATTTCTAAATGTCATGAAGAAAGATAATGCCCATTTCACAACAACAACAAAAAACTCACTGAATTCTGACTCTTTCAAAATAACTAGTAGTCTATACCATGAAGTTCTGATTAATATTTATTACAACAGTTAGTAGTTTTCTACATTTGTATCTCCATTTTAGATAAAATTTGAATATATATCTATGTGTATATTTAAAACTAATGTCATTCTTATACATACATCCTACCCCAAGTTTTGCAGCTTAAAGTTATGATGGTAAAAATTACCAAATTTGATACTCAAATGTACCTTTTATTTCAAGTAGTGTTTTCGTATGTCCAAAGTAAGAGGAAAAATTAATACCAGAAAATGAAGGTTAAAAAATATGGGAATCAAATATGTTCACTTTGCTTATGGGACGATTCCTCTGAGTGAACACAGTACCTTTATTCAGTTCTCATCTGTGCCTTAGGACAGCGGTCCCCAACCTTTTTGGTACCAGGGACAGGTTCTGTGAAAGACAATTTTTCCACAGATGGGGGATGTGGTTTGGGAATGAAACTGTTCCTCCTCAGATCATCAGGCATTAGTTAGATTCTAATAAGGAGCACGCAACCTAGATCCTTCTCATGTGAAGTTCACAGGAGGGTTCACTCTCCTCTGAGAATCTAAGGCAGCTGCTGATCTGACAGGAGGCAGAGCTCAGGCCATCATGCTCCCTCAACAGCCTCTCACCTGCTGTGCGGCCCAGTTCCTAACAGGCCACAGACTGGTACCTGTCCATGGCTTGGGGGTTGGAGACCCCTGCCTTGGGAAACATCTATTTCCTCCACTCCCTTATCATATTTGGGGCTTATATCGAGTCCAGAAATGGGCTCCAGGTGCTCAAGTTCTAATTCTTCTGAAAACCAGAGGAAATTACACAAAAGAAAAATAGAGACATGACTGAAAGTGGAAAGGGATAATTCTACCAGTTCTGTTTAGGGAACAACCTTGTGACCTCAGTAGCTTTTCTGATTCATGTTGCTCAGTTTCAAAGAGCAGACCCTCTACTCACCCAAGTTTTGACATTACATATGACACAAAAATATCAGAGATTAAAATTATGTTGCATCAATAAGCCTTTGTAAAGGGCATCGATCCCATGCCTGGGTTTTGATTGTGGGCATATACCAATCCGGCGCATTCTTGTGATATTAAAATTTCTGGTTTTGAAGTCGTCAGCAGATTAGGGGCATCCAAAAAGCAGAGGATAGGAGAGGAGTAGGGAGGGTCATTTAACAACATCAGGAATGGAGAAATATTAGTCAGATGATGAGGAAGATTAGAAAACTGTAAGAGGCCAACAAAAGAACTCGAAAAACAATGGACAGGTGTAATACAGGCAGAACAATGGGCACTACTGCCGTACCATACCAATAAAGTTACCAAATAAATCACAGGCTGGGCGTGGTGGCTCACACCTGTCATCCCAGCACTTTGGGAGGCCAAAGCTGGTGGATCCCTTGAGCCCAGGAGTTTGAGACCAGCCTGGGCAACATGACAAAACCCCCATCTCTACAAAAAACACAAAAAAATTAGCTGGGCATAGTGGTGTGCACCGGCAGTCCCAGATACCGGGAGGCTGATGTGGGGACATCGCCTAAGTCTCTAAAGTCTATGCTGCAGGGAGCCGAGATCACGCCACTGCACTCCAGCCTGGGTGACAAAGTGAGAGCCTGTCTTAAAAATATGTATGTAGCCTGGGTGCTGTGGCTCACGCCTGTAATCCCAGCACTTTGGGAGGCCGAGGCGGGTGGATCACGAGGTCAAGAGATCAAGACCATCCTGGCTAACATGGTGAAACCCCATCTCTACTAAAAACACAAAAAACTAGCCGGGCGATGTGGCGGGCGCCTGTAGTCCCAGCTACTTGGGAGGCTGAGGCAGGAGAATGGCGTCAACCCGGGAGGCGGAGCTTGCAGTAAGCCGAGATCACCTCACTGCACTCCAGCCCGGGCAACAGAGCAAGACTCTGTCTCAAAAAAGAAAGAAAAAGAAAAAAAAAAAAAAAAAAATATATATATATAGTTGATTCACTGGCTTCAATTATAGGAATATTTCCAACAACAACACACATTTTTGTTGTTGACGTTTTCAGTTTTAATCTTGGAGAGTAACTCCAGAATTTTAAAATTTACTTATATGGAAACTAATAAGCCAGAAAAATGATATAATGTAGTAGAAGCTATGCATATATATTTGAATCCTGTAGCTATAAAAGTTAAGGTATTTGAAAGAGAAAGTATCACACAAAGTAAAGAAAATCAAACTTTGCCTGAAAACACCAAAGGAACTTCAGGCTGCGTATTTCTTTGAAGAAATGCCCTAGTTGATGGGAACATGATGCATTATAAATAAACTTCTTGTCACTAATAGAAAACAAATATAACCCCAGACAGAAGTGAGTTAATCTTGGTTGTTTACTGAAGTTGTAATAATGTAACCTGTTTCTATCACCTCCTGGGAGGTAGGGTAGACTTCAGAATAGACTTCCAAAAATGGAAAGGTTCATTGATCCTTTTAATCTGTTTATTAAATCCTTTGGAAAATGAAGTACTTTTAAATAAAAAAATACAAAATTTCTCAGAAATCAGATGCCATTTTTGGCATTTAACAATATTTTTGTCCAAGCAGAACTTATGATATAACTATTATCTCTATTTTTATTTAACAAAAGAGTAAACTAAAGAACAGATGAAGAGTTACTTTGACACAATGATTATGTAGGTTCAAAAAGCATAGGCATCTTGGTTATTTCCTAAACTGCCTGTGAAAATTATTCTTGTCCACTTATAAAGTTTTTATGATTCTTGAGTAAAAATTCCCAGAAAGTGTAAGGTGTTATATTAATGATATAGACACATTATGGATGAATCAATATATTGTGCTGCTTTAAAAAAAAAAATTGGTTGTTTTCATAATGCTACATAAAAAATAATACTGCCAGTGGCCAATATCTTTCTTGTGTGTTTATACTGGGCTTCTCTTTCCTTCCTTTCTCTTTCTTATGAACATCCTACCATAGAGAGGACCCCTGCTGTAGCTGGTGAACACAAAATCTTCAATTTTAAAAACAACTAAGAAAGATTTTCAAATTGGGATCTCTCACAGATCAGATTTTACCTCTAAATAAACAACACGAAAAAAAGTTAAAATCAACAAGAACATTAGAGCCCTAATCAGAACCACAAGCCAGGGGTTGTCTCCTGAAACACGCAGTTTTCTCTAGTAATGGAATCGGTCTGTTTAAAGTGTTTCCATTCTATTTCCTTGGGGCAGAAGAAATGCTGCTTTAGTGTTCTTGTAGGTTTAAAAAATGAATAAACACAGATTAAGAGGAATTATTGGATTTGTTTGCTGTGTCTAAGCAATATATCTACTTAGACAGTACAACTAAAGGAATATGGGGAGCTAGGACACAATGTGAATTAATTTGTAATACTACGTTAAGGCATGATGACATCTGGAAAAATGCTGAATTTCTTTCTTTCTTTTCTAGTATTATTTCTGAAGAGTGATCAACTTTTCTTTTCTTTCTTTCTTTGTTTTTTTTTTTTTTCCAAGATGCAGTCTCGGTCTGTCACCCAGGCTGAGGTGCAGTGGCGTGATCTCAGCTCACTGGAACCTTTGCCTCCCAGGTTCAAGCAATCCTAATGCCTTAGCCTCCCAAGTAGCTGGGATTACAGGCACGCACCACCACACCCAGCTAATTTTTGTAATTTTAGTAGAGACGGGGTTTCACCGCGTTGGCTAGGCTGGTCTCGAACTCCTGACCTTGTGATCCATCTGCCTTGGCCTCCCAGAGTGCTGGGATTACAGGTGTGAGCCACTGTGCCCAGCCTATTTCTTAAGTTACTCAAAAAGTTCAGTATCATTTTTATGTTGTTACAAAACAGTCAGTGTAAGATTTTGTCTAGATTTGTCTCAGTTGTCCACCTCTATTATTACAAAAGCAACTAAATGTTCAGGATACTATAATCCATCCTTACTGAATTCTGTAAAAATCTTCACACTGAACAACTGTACCTTCAAAAAATTTCTAAAGACATAGAAACAATATTTTTAAATCTTGCTGCCAGTTTATCACTTGATGTGTGGAAGAACATGGAATAGGTTTTCAGTCATGTATCTGAGTTGAATATTAGATGATAAACTTGGTTTTAATGACAATATAGTCCAGCAATGGCATCTATTCTTGACAATGATAAGGAATCTCAAATTTCATCCTAAATGAACCAGACATACTTCCCATGTGTATGTAGATCTTTCTATAGGGTAATTTATTTCATCGTGGGTTTGGGTGGAGGGAGCTTAATGAACGTCATGAGCATTAACTCCTGATTTTGTGACTCTATCCTCCCTTGGTTTCAGTGATCCCCACTACTCTTTTCTGGTTCTCATCAAAGTTGTCTAACCACTCTTCAGAAATAATACTAGAATCTCAAATCATATTTTCCCCAGGGTTCCTTCCTTCTCGTTCTACATGCCTGTTTTGTTTACGACATATTCACTTACTTATTCATTCACTAAACACTTAGCTGAGCAGGCCCAATGCCCAAGTTCTAGCTACTATATGATTAGGTGGTAGAGAACCTGAAAAAAAGGTAGACAATTCTGTCCTCAAGGTGTACACCTGCTAGTAGGGAGATAAGCATGCAAGTAAAAATGATGGAATAGTATAATGGCAACAAGCTACTTATCTACAAACTAGTGTTAACTTTGAAACCTAAGGAATCTCAAGTGTGCCCAGTTTTCAACTAATATTTAAAACACTCTATTTTCAAATTTTTGAGATCATACAAAAATATCTTCACCCATATTCTCACCAGTTGACAGTATTAAAGCCTGGATCTCAAATATGTGAAATTCAAAGTGTTCATGAAAAATAAAATCATTAATCACTATATGGAGTCCTCTAACCAAAATCAAAGAAAAAACCCACTGCTACTTCTTATTTCCCTATCTATGTAAATAGTACAACTCTTTATACTGTCAGCCAGAGCCAAAATAGAAAATCATTTTTGTTTGTCACATCTGGTATCTTATCTTCACCGACTCTGGGTAACTTGACCTCCTAAATTTCTATGAAACCCAACCCTATTCTACTTCTCCAAATCTAGTCTACTGCTTTTATTAAGGTCTTCAATTGGTTTATAACTGATCTCCTCATATCTGGACACTGGTTGCTGTCCATTCCAGTCCATCTGCATTGCCAACAAGATACAACTCCTAAAATGCACATCTGACCTTGTCCTCCTGCTTGACATCTTCCATGATTTACCATCAACAAATTTTATCAAGTCCACCTTCTTAGCATTATATAGTCAACATATACTTAACTATGTGGGAAACACATCATCCTACATGGTTTAAAAGTGAGCTAAAAATGAATCATCAGGAAGATTACAGGCACAATCTTGATATGATGCAGATTTGAATCCCCTTTTTTTCTTAACAGAACAAAATACCATCACAAGTTCGGGGCAAGATCAATTAAGTCATGACACTCTTCTCTGAGTTACAGTTTTGGTTTTCTTAAGCACAGGCATCAAAGATAGAGAAGGCTGCCGGGCGCGGTGGCTCAAGCCTGTAATCCCAGCACTTTGGGAGGCCGAGACGGGCGGATCACGAGGTCAGGAGATCGAGACCATCCTGGCTAACCCGGTAAAACCCCATCTCTACTAAAAAATACAAAAAAAAAAAAAAAAAAAAAAACTAGCCGGGCGAGGTGGCGGGCGCCTGTAGTCACAGCTAATCGGGAGACTGAGGCAGGAGAATGGCGTAAACCTGGGAGGCGGAGCTTGCAGTGAGCTGAGATCCGGCCACTGCACTCCAGCCCGGGCGACACAGCCAGACTCCGCCTCAAAAAAAAAAAAAAAAAAAAAAAAAAAAAAAAATAGAGAAGGCCAAAAAATAATAAAATCCAATTGCTTAAAACAGATGAGAAAAACCTTGAATACTTGAGCCCTAATAAGCCTTAACTTCAAACACTAGAATACTGAAAAGCTTATTACCTCCAATTATCAGTTCCCTCCCCTTATTTCTTTGATGCAGGATCCAGGCAAACACAGGGTTAGGAAAAGAGAAGCTACCAGTACAGAAATGTGGACATTTATAAGACTGTTTCAAAACACCTAAAGCCTATCTGATATGACAGCTTATAAAGTATCCATGCAAATACCAAAATCCAAAACTGAAATAAGATTATCTAGTAGGTACTTAACAAGCAGTATGTGAATTGTGTGAGTGCCAAAGAGCCAGCTAAGGACAATCAAGAAGCGGTGGCAGTGAAACTGTTAAAAATAGCCAGTCAATTCATCATGCTTAGACTATTTATACACATACATACATACATACATACATACATACATACACATTGTTTTGAAATGCCATCTCATGTATTTAATATTTAATAAAGGGAATATTCATTACCAGGCATAATGGGACTTTTTTGACAAATTATTTTTATAACAAATTTTCAATATAAAGATCCAGAAAGAATCAAACTTTATTCGTACACAACCTACTGATAAGCCCTACTTGATGATGTTTCTCTTTCTGTAGGTAAAATACTTTTAAGAATGACAGGCTGCGTGCAGTGGCTCACGCCTGTAATCCTAGCACTTTGGGAGGCTCTGGCGGGTGGATCAAAAGGTCAGGAGATCGAGACCATCCTGGCTAACACGGTGAAAGCCCAACTCTACAAAAATTATCTGGGCGTGGTGGCGGGCGCCTGTAGTTCTAGCTACTCCTGAGGCTGAGGCAGGAGAATGGCGTGAACCCGGGAGGCGGAGCTTGCAGTGAGCCAAGTTCGCGCCACTGCCCTCCAGCCTCCCCCATCCCCCCCCCAAAAAAAAAGACACTTAAAGATGCCACACCATTGTATGCGAATTACCATACAATTGAACCACTGTTCAGAGCTAGCTGTCAAAAAATGTCATTAAAAAAAAACACACACATTTTACCAACAGTAAAAAGAAAAAGTTTAAGACTAGGCATAAATTGGGTAAGGCTATCTTGATTTATTTTCTACATTTTAAGAAAAACACCAGAATTATTAAAAAAATACAGGAACAAAAATTACAATAAAGGAAATTTAAATATCCTGAAATAGAGCAAAATATAGGGTATGTTAGAGCCTAAACCTCCAAATTGAATATACAATAAAATTCTGTTTTATTTAAAAATTAGAAGGCTAGGCCAGATTTCTTGAAGTTCCCTTGGCTTTGGAAAAATTGTAACTAATGTTGACAAAACTAAGAGTTTAAAAATAACTTTGAAAGAGAGCAATAAGTATTCATGTATTAACAAAGATGCAAACCAGTATTTAATACATATTTTGTCGTAATCCTGATTGATCCTGGAGTTATTTCTGAGATGATAGAAAAGAATGAACATTCCTTTCTTAATATAGTAATGGTATAACTCAAACCATCCAATTGTTACCTCACTGAAAACCATGTTATCCCCTTATTTGGTATTGTTGTGACTGTGAACGAAAATTATGCACTCTTATTATTATAGACAATAACTTACATATTTTTCCAAGGGCATGTGTAAAATCCCCAAATGTGTGTTTCATTAGATTGGTCAACTGAATTCTACATACTTCCCGCACAACGTGCTTACAGTCTTGTGAAGGCAGGTTAACTTCCTTGTATTCTTGTTTCATTCCCCAAACCCTTCTCATTTCCTACTGGCATCCAATTGGTTACCAAGTGCTGTGGCTTCAATTCCACTACAATGCTCCAACTTCAGAACTGCATTACATCTTACTTAGACTATTTGAAAATATATTATTTAGTCTGTTTTCAGCCTGTCTTGTAGGAAGAAGGGTTATAGGGCATAGATGTCCAAGCCAAGGGGAATGAGAACTAGGCACAATGAGTCCAGAAGCTCTAGAGTGTTCGGGGGACTACTATAGAAGCAGTCATTGTCCACAAATGTATTTGTGAATCAATTATAGAATGATACATGGGTGGGACAAAGTCCAGGAGCTGTCATTCTTACTCCCTACAAAATAAAGTTCAGATTATTTCAGAGTATTCACAACTCCCCTGCAATTAAAACTTGAACTATCTTTGTAAAATTAATGTCATTCATTGCCCTCATGCACACAACCTAATGTACCCAACTGAGAACTCGCCCTTGCCCTACCTTTAAACACACTTGTGTATGTGTGTTTGGTTGGTTGTTTTTTTGTAAGTGGTAGAATAGGCAGGTTCAATAGTTTTCCGAGCGTAAGTCAGGCCATATGATTATGAGTTATATTGATAGCACCGAGTCGCTTTCCATGAAATGATAATGTTAGGCATATTTATTCTGAAATCCACAAAAGATTGTTGCTTTTGAAAATATATGACCTTTTACAACAAGGATTCATTCTGTAACTAGCTAGTTAAAATATATTAAGATTATGTCATAAAGAAAATAAAACAAAAACTCTTGTTTAGGTGTAAGAAAATATCTGACTGTAACACCATCACAGGATAACATTTTATTTTAATGCACAGCAGCTGTGGGAAGGGCTTTGGCTGGCATTTTTATAAGGCATAGCATATATATATCTTCATATTCATAAAGAGAACCACATCATCTGTCATCCTGGTAAAAACATATCACATCAAACAAACACTCATATAAATAAGAGTGAAATAAATGAAAGACAGTCCTTTCCAAGACATCTGTAGAATTCTGTAGAATTCTCTGAATGTTGTCATTATCAATTAGTATGTATTATTTCAATGAAAGAATTATACCAAATTAACAAACGTACACAAAAGACAAATAAAGAAGTTCTTGTGAAATATAAAGCTGTCTACACCATGCTTGAAATATAACAAAATCCATGGTTAAGTACTGTCTCTGTTAACACGATTTTACCTACAGTGTAGACAAGACAGTAAGTTGTCACATGTTCCAATAAAAGTACTTGGTCTCACTTTTGAAATCACAGTGGTAATATTTTTAATATACAATAATTCTTACCTGTGGCTAGCAATGAGATGGGAAAACCTACGTGCTAAAATTTTTTCATGTTTGAGAAAACCACACACTTCACCAGTTTTTTAAGATGTCACATGACACCTTGATAGTGTATCTTCTGTAACAGGTGTTGTGTGTGACTTTGTCATTGAATGATCTGAAATTATAAAGCCTTCTGGTTTACCTATTTCTACTTACATATAGCATTCTTTCTCTAAAACTTTCTTCTAACGCTTTTAATTTTTACAAATAACAAATGACCTAACTACCCACTAGAAGAATGCATTTGGTTCCAATGTCTCTATTCACAATTTTTGTAAAATGATCTTGTAAAGCATTTGGCACAAACTCATGAGCTTTTTGTTTACCAAAGTCAGGTCTTAAGACTTCTGGAGGCAATTTGAAAGACTGTGAAAACGTAGGACATATAGATTGAATGCATGTTTACACTTAAAAGCTTACAATTTTTTTTTAATGTGTATGTTTAAGTGTTTGAAATGCTTTCCTCTAAAAGTTATAACTTCTAATTTTGAAAGTTGTATATGGGTAGAAAGGGAAAAACTTCAAACCTATAATGGCTTTGAAAATCTGTCAATATTAATCTACAACTTAAAAATGTATATTAGAAAATAAAACATTTAATTACCATTATTTCTTTTGGAGTCAAAATATATTTATTTGCAGTGAAAGCTATTTATCTTGTTAATGAACTACAAAGATTTATATGATGCTACTCACAGGTTTCTAAAAGTTATTGGTAAAATTAAAAGAAATATAAAGGAAATAATTCCATAAATAAAGTTAATGACCTACAAATTTGTAAGGGAAAAATGGGGTAAAAAAACAGGGGAGTGACTTTTCATATGCTGGTTATCTAGAGGCTCAGCAAATTAAGTTCTGAGATGACTACAATTGAGTAATTTATTGTCAAATAAAATTGAGAATTGAAATCCACTTCTAGAACTGATTTTGTTCATCAAACTCATCATTTTTTTTCTCTTCTGTGGTAAGTAGAAATCAAACAGTCCTAATGGAGTTCAATTCATATCTTATGGCATTATAGAAAGGCTTAGTTATGAAACTATCTTGTTATTGTTACTATTACATTGCCTGGCCCATATATATAAAGCATTTAGAGAGACTGTTAAAATAACTCTCATTTAATTGGAGAAAAAATTAAATATTGGTTTAGATACTTACCTAAACATTACTAGTTAAATTCAAAGTAAGTGAGTCTGTATCTTTAAAACTACTTGGCAGTAATAATGTTTAAAAGTAGATTTTGATGATTACAGCTATCGCTTTTCTTGAACTAACTAGTGTTCATACAACACAGGTAGTTTTATTTGTGCCTGGAATTAAGGAGTGAGACACATTTGTAAAATGTTCACAATCAACGCCTGTCCCATTTTAAAATCTCACAAGTTTTTTCTTAGTGATTACTCAAATCACAAAATAAGAAATAGTATTTGGTGATTCTCTGAGTCCAATCTGTGATCTAGTAAATATAACCTGTGAGGAAAAAGTAAAAAGGTCGAGAGTCTAATTCATTTTCAGTTTTAAAAACTATATTTTAAAAAGAATGACTTGGGTTAAAAATAATGATGGCTTAGTTTTATCTCCCTTACAGTAAGTAGCAGAAACTTGAGCTGAAAACACATAGAAGCTGTACTCATTTCTATTCACAAAGAACTGTTCTACTGTCTGTCTGCAAATAAATCTCCTCAGTAAATAGCTCCAAGGTTGAGCTAAAGAATATTGTATGGATCAAAGAATTCATGTCTTCCTGTGTAAAGTGAACAGGCTGCAAGCTCGCTCGTTTGTCTAAAACAATTAGGGCTCGTACGAGAAGAAGGGGGCTGGAACAAATAAGTTACAGCTGATTTTACTCTGCAAAATATTTAAGGGGGGTTTCAAATTAATAACCATCCAGGGCCCCCAAACAGCCTAATCTTTGTCAATTGGTGCCAAATTATGCAAGGTGCTGCCAATTCTGGTTGTCTAACAAATCAAGAGCAGTGTATGTTACTCCTCAGCTGAAGCCTGATTGATTCTGGTCATTATATGGGCTGATCTCATTTTCACACATGGAATCAATATGTGAGCCAGATGTTCATTTACAGAGAAGCACAGAAACAACTCATGTACACGCAACTTTATCCCGGACCACAGAGCACCACAAAACCAAAGTCTCTCGTCACCCATACAAAGCTTCACACAGTACAAAAAATCTATAAAACATTCCGCTAATATTACTGTCAGCTGAATGACTTTTACGGTACTATATAAAGTTGACAGATAATACATGCCAGTCCTAATTTGAGATAGACCTTTTCTTTTGGGACCTCAACCATTGAACAAGCAAACAGATTGAGAAGTAACATTTATTACAACACATAAATCATTTTCTTACAACTATTATATAGGTCTGGCCCGAGGGTGAAGCTTCTGCCTAGGCTGAGAATCCTAATGTACTGCTTAAGTCACTAAATTGTACTGTCATTCATGATTGGTGTGCAGAAGAGCTAACCTAGCTTTTCAGAAACAAGTTCTTATCAAGATAATTTTTGTTCTTCGTTCCTTGAAAAAAAAAAAATGCTAACAACTTGCCTGTCTAAAATAAAAAAGCAGAACATTGGTGTCTCTTGAATAGTAATGACCACCTTAGCATATTTATTTAAATTAAGTCAATATGCCCAGTTCATGTAGAAATTCAGTTCATGTAGAAATTAGCGCATGTTCAAAATGAGAACGAAATCTGTGTTTACTACAAAGATATACAAAGAATTTTTTCACTTCGAAGATAAAACTTAATGTATATCACAAATATAATGGAGTCAATGTTGATGGCACAAACTTTCCTTTGAGAAATAAATGCCATTTTAAAGATTGAACAAAGAATGTTAACAGAGAATCATCATACACAGCTTCAAGAATTTCACCATTCTTTTTAGAGCTGACTGAAATAAAAATTCTCTACACTTTCTGTCAAATACTGTTGTAGTACTGTCCTCAGCTGGGGAAACTAATATGCACTTCATGATATACTAAATTTCTCTAATGCGTCTCTAATAACACCATGTTGAAACACATGAGTTACCTAACATGGTGAGCTTATATTTTGTATCAGTTTGCTTTCCTCCACCATCTTGGTCTCCGTGGAGTCTTCTAATTGCATTTAGTTCTGTTCAGTCACATGAGGATAATCCAAAGGATGTCTGTTTTTCATCAGGTAACGACCACTAAATTTGGCTGCATTTCCTTCCAAATCTTGTTGAATGGCATAAGAAACAGAAGCTAGAAAACCTTTTTGTAACTTTGCTATGGTTTCTGAACCCAGACCTTTCTAGAATTTTTGCTCACTACTGCAAAACTCCGAGGCCAGATCCTTTCGGAAGTGAGGCTAAATGGTCTGTAACCTTTGATCCACTTTCCCTGGGGGTACTTAAGACTTTGGGGCATCTTTCTGCACATCCTGGAAACATTTGGACTCTAAGTAAATTTGCCAGATAATTTCTAAAATGTTTTGAATCGTGAGTTGATGTTTAGGCAGCATTTGGGGTTTTCCTTCTCTTGAATTAAACAAACATATTGGCCAAATACTCTCCCCTATAAAATCTTAAAATTCCTCTCTGTGGCTCCTTATACTGTGTTAGTGTGTAAGGCTGGAAAGAAATGTGTCAGATCATTTTTTTTCCTGTATGGCAACAACCTAGAAAAGTGATGACAAATGGAGTCTACGAGGTGTTCTCCCTGAAGCCGAACTCCTGATATTATCTCTTTAAAGAGGTTAGGGAGTTCCTACTGGAGCAGGACCTACTCCAGGCAAAACTGGGAAATCACACTAGGCTTCTATTTATTCCTTTAATCATCATTTATGGAACATCTGTTAAGTGCTAGGAATGGAATTAAGGGTTGAGGCTATGGAGACAGATAAAAAATAAATACCTGTCATTAATGAATTCACTGCTAAGTGTGGGGAAAGGTTCGGTGAATATCTCAGGAATAATTAGTGAGTGTGGCACATGGCAGGTGAAATACGTTAGTTTAGGCCAAATATTAAACCTAAAGAATCCAATTCAATTTGTGTTGGTATTGTCAATTTTCTAATCATCTGCAATGTAGTAAATGGTTCCTTCAAGACTAATTAATGTTCTTATCATTTTACAGAGAAGAAAAATAACCAAACCAGAATTTGTACTAGAGAAGTTTGAAAGAAGCTGATCCATTTTGAGAAGAGAGTTACAGAAAACAAGTACGGAATCCGCTGATGTCCTAGTAGGTTGAGCTCGACATGAGTGATTCTTCGCTCTTTGGATTCTCTCTCACTCAATATCCAGTGTCTCACAGCGCCTTAGGAATTTTCCTTCCATCTGTGTTTCATCTTTGCCTTTATCTCCAATGCCTAGGCCACCACTCTGCTGTCCTGCCTGCTGTAGCTTTACCCTGGAAATACTCGTTCTTCAACAGGTTTCCAGAGGTCTTTTCCCGCTGACCTCCACCCTTCCTGCCAATATTGCAGTAGGACTAATCTGCATGAAACATTTTTCTCATTTCAAAACATCAACGGTTGCGCCCTGATTAACAAGTAAAATTCAGTTTCTTAGCTTGGTATTCAAGATTGTTTACCTCCCTGCCTCCAACTCTATTTCCTAAATGGAAAAATATCCTGGATTCAGAGTAGCCTCTGTGCATCCTCCTCCAGCATCTACATTTTACCCAGCACATCCCACTGATCTCAGGTTTGTCCATTCTTCAAAGCTCAATTCAATCATACATATCCTAAGTAACAGCAAACCAACCTGTGTCATACCTTTTGCTTTACTTTTTAAAGAAACACTGGATCTGTATAGCCATATAAACATATATTCCAGACTTGGCTGGTTATGGACTTATCCTTTATAATGCATTTTCAGTGGCCAAAGAGCCTTTTAAGAGTTCTTAAAATTGTGCAGTTGCAGACACTGAACTGATTGATCACTCATGCCAGGGCTCAGGTCATCCCTCTATAATTCAGGCTTTACTCCAAAAACTATTAATCTGTTCTTCCTAAGCCATAAATCTTAAGCTATCTATTAATAAAAGTCAGTTCTCTGGGGCTTTGTCTAACAGACCCCCAAAAGAACATTGAACTTCTAACAATGACACTGTTTCTCAATTGTCAATTTTTTATTGAAAGAGATTTTCATTAAGATTGAAAATCTTTGGCACTGAGTCACGTTTCACCTTTGACCTTGGCTTTTCCCAATGGATTTCACATCCTGAAAACAAGCACCTTCTTTTACCTTTTCACACAGCTCAACAAGTCAATTTGGAATTCAACACAGATGTCATGTTGCTTTATTTATCAATATTAGATAATTCTTCTTGCCATACTGAAGCGTTTTGTGGAAAGCTATCTATCCTTTATCTCCATTTTGAATGCCAAGGTTATCAGAATTAGTTCCAGACACAGATATTAGAAAGCTTCATTCAATTCAAGAAATAAATGTAAAGAATTTTCAGGATGTAGTAAAGCAATATTTCATCACTAATTCATGCACTTGTCTCAAGGACTATTAGTCTTAGTTTGTTTTACATGTTTTGTTCCTTGCAGGTGTCCTTTATCAAACTATTTGGTTTTCCTTTTAGGTCGCTTCTTCCAGAGAGTATACACGTCAAGAACTTTAAAAAGCATTAACTTCTGCCAAATATGAAATTATTGTCTTTCTGGTGGAGAAAAGGAGCCAGGAGAGGTTCTAGGTAAAACATGAACTTTTGTCTCTTTCAATGTGGATTATCTGCTAGAATAAAATTTAGTAGATGTCTATAAATTTTCTACATTACTAAAATGCTGTTCGATCAGATATTGTTCAAAAGAATCACACTGCTGCTAAGAAATATTTTTCTCTGGAGACAACCTCAGCAGAATGATATGTGTGCATTTTATTGGCCTTTGGTCAGCAGTACTTCTTCAATTTTGTTTTGGTCCATGCAAAAATGACCAACGCTCCCTGCTATTGGGTGCTCCCCTTTCCAGCACTGCCCTTTCTCTGTGCCCAAAGCTCCAATCATTTCCTGTCTTTTTCTTTCTGTTCTCCAATCTAAAATTGACTCTGGTTGCAGTATAACAAGTTATCAATTTTAGAGTGACACCTGTGGTTCTAGTTGCCTAAAATCCCTATGACAGAGTTGGGAGCTAACAAAGACCCACAGGGTCCTAACAAAGATCTGACATATTCTGGATTTCTCCAAAGGGCAATTGACTCTTTAGTTTATATGATAAAAGTGAGAGGACAACTGCTTATTCAACTATAACAAATCTAACTTCTAGGGTGAATCACTTGCAAGTTAAATTGCTAGTCAAGTTAAATAATAGGTGACATATCAAAAGAGATGGATAAGACATACTTCTACATATAAACTATATTTGGTGGAGGACAAATGCACTCTAAAATTTAAAACTGTTATATCACATACAAAATGTACAAAAATCTTAATATGATAAACTAATGTAACATATCTAACATATGACTAAACAAAAGCTCTGTCCTTTAGAAACTATCACGTCAACTTGTTGCTACCATCCCTAAATACTAAAAAATTACCTTCATTCTCAAAAAGTGGCAAGATTTGTGGCCATCACTAAGGGTGTGTAAGCATTTCCATTTAAAATTTTCTATTTTCAGGGTTTTATAAAAGCTATAAAAATTCTCTCCAAGCTGAAACTTGGCAAACAAGAACTCAGCATGAGGACAATTTTTTAAAAGACTAAATTTAAAAACAGTATGTTCATGTACTTTTTTAAGCAATAAGAGGACAAAAAAGGAGAGAAGTTTTTTAGGTTTTGGTTGCCTTTTTAAAAAAATCTGCATTCCTTAGGAACTAGTTTGTTTTTAAAAATGAAAATTTGCAGACTGTAAATTCAAAGCTTGGCCTTGTTTCTTCATGAATTTGACACAAATGAACATAATGTAAAATGGACCCTATCACAAAGAGAAGAAATTCATTGTTCTTAGACAACTATTTCTAGAAATAACTGTATCATTCTTCCTTCTAAAATGAATGTGAAAAATAGAAAATTATGCTTCATAGTTTTTTTTTTTTTTGGAGCTAAAAAATTCATGTTCATGAGTGAAAAAGTTCAATGAATCACCATAATATTTTTGGCCAGAAAATACTATATATTTTATCAGTCTCCACCACTAGCTACTATATATATATATATACACACACACACACACACACACACACACACACACACACACACACATATTTTATTTATTTGGCATTATCTATCATACTCTTAGATTTTGGTCAAAACTTACTCCATTAAAGTTTGTGTGTGCATATATTGAATTCCATAAATACATGGTCATGTAAGACTACTGCATACTTGCCTACAAAAACATGTCTTAAATATATGTCTTAATGGGACTAGTTCACTATTGCAGAAAAGACGTATCAATACACATGTGAACTTTAATTACTGTTTTATCTCCAAAAACATTTAACTGCTTTTTCCCAAGTATTGTTATAGGGAATGGGAATGACACAAAAATGAATAAGGCATGGGACCTGTTGTTAAGCTATTCAAAATATTGTGGTGGATCTAACCACATAAAATGTAAAATACTTGTACCCATACCGTCTTATAGAAAGCAGCTACAAAAATATTTTCAAAAAAGATTGTTTCAGTTTGCCTATTCTCTTACTTCCATCCTTTTGGAAATATTTGAAATGTAGGCAGACACTCATAATATTACATATTTGGAAAGAAATTAAATTGAACTTTTGTAAGTATCATGTAACTAACATGAATTCTGTTGCCTTAAATCCATGTAATAAACATGAAATACCAATGTCAACAAAATCTCAAACGGCAGCATAAGGGAGAATGATTGGTGTTTCTTCTTGCACTATATTTCCAAGGACTTATGTTTTTGGGTAACATTTTCATTTTAAGCACCATATTTGGTTCTTCCATTATTTACATCATGATCTCATTCGTGAACGTGATGTAGTTTACAATTAGGTTCTCATACCTTAGACTTCTTGTGAAGAAAAAAGTAGACAAGAAGTGCCTTTTTGTGTGAGTAATGTCAGTCTTATTTCTACACATTCTAAAGGCTTTTACTTAACAGAGCAAGGGTTGGTAAATTATGGTTCCTGGGCCATATACAGCCAATGTATACGCTGTAAGTATGGGTTTACTGAAAACCAGTAATACCCATTCATTTACTTATCGTGTATGACTGCTTTCATACTACAATATCACAATTGAGTTCAGAGATACCATGTGGCTCAAAGACTAAAACATTCACTATAGAAAAGGTTTGTGAACCCCGGGGCAAGAAAACTATTTCTAGTTTTCTCATAGTTCCCTTTTCAAATCAGAAATCAGAATCTCCTGATCCTCTCCATGGCACACTCCTATATTATAGGTGGCTTCTGTTGACAGTGTCCTGTGATAGACATATATGTTTAAGTTGTATATATAAAGAGCTGTGTAAAAAAAATAAAAATGATACACAATGATAGCTAGAGAGTCAGATTATGGCACACAAAGGTTTCTCTGTTTTGACCTAGGTAACAAAAGCCTATACATTCTCTTAGTGAACATGAGGAGTATTCACATGGTGTCTAAGTTAAACAATGTCATTGCATCATAGTAGATTAAGTATAATACACATCCTGAGACATTTTATCCAGAAATGCCTATTGCAGTACATATTTGAGTCTATTCTTCTCCCAATAACTGAGAGAATTGACTCCCTTCTCTAAGATGCTCTCTTGTTTGATTTATAAGAACAATATTCACTTTAGAAAGGAAGAATTAAAGAAGATATGGTCCTATGTTCAAAAACTCACTATTTTTAACAGCCTATAAGCTTATTCCCCAAACCTAGTTTTAGGTGGGAGTCAGTGTAACACAGTAATGAGGGGATTTCTGAGCTACACTGAGTTGAATCCTGGCTCTGCCACTTGTCAGCTGTGTAATGTTTCAGGATTACTTGATGTCTCCATTTTGTTACCTGGAAAATGGGAGTAATATCAGTATACCTCTTTTATTAGATAAAGGCATATATTAGTTTTATTAGATAATAACATATAATTAAATGTAGAGTACATATTCTCTTTTCTTTCTTACCCCATAGTCTATCCCAAGATGTTAGCACTTTTAGTAGTTTTTTAAATGTATAATGAATTATTTTTAAAACTTCCTTGAATTATTAATAGAACTAAGCCTTACATGCAACAGATATTTTGTATAATGAAATGAGTTTACCATACTGACGCCATTTCTCATTCATACAAATTAGTTTAATTTTGCAGTGAACATGACACAATTCCAAATACTTCAACCCTTCAAATAAACTCAAGACATACAAAAAAAAAAAGTTTAATAACTAAAATTATTTATTAGGATAGGATAAGAAATGACTGTGGTTACAAGCTGTCATTAATATTCTTATGTTCAAATGTACGACTTCTACCATCACAAGATCTTTATAGTGTCATATGTCAATTCCAATGTAGAAAAAAGGATACATTTTGATGGTTTTTAAAAATGTTTTTCCTGTATGACAAAGACTATTACCACCTAAGACTAGAAAGGAACCTCCAGAGATGATCAAGTACATACTTAAGATAATCAAGATGATATATACTGTATAAGAAAAATTTGTTGAGGACTCAAGAGAAATGAAGTAACTTTCCCAGAGTCACAGAATAAGTCGGGGAGAATGATAGAAAGAAGAGAAAGACATATCCATTGTCCAAATTCTTTTCGTTACTCTCTATTATCTAAATATTAATCAGATCTTCATGGAAGCAATGGAGATCTGGTTTTCTCAAAGACTAAACTGCTCTTTGGGAGTCATCCAAGCAGATTCAAAAACTTAATGCAGTAACATTAACAAGTACACTTAAAAAGTTAGAATTAGCTCACTATTTAATGTGGAAAGAATTTAAGAACCTGAGATTACTCGAACCTGTGCATTTTGCCATGAAACATAAATTAAATCAAATGCCAAATCTCTTTTTCCTATGACTTTAAATGTCATTAGTTTGGCATGTAGCATTAATAAAAACAGACAAATGAATGTATTTTTAAGGTAACTAACCTAAATCAGGACATAGTAAATCCATTAATAAACTTACATTTTCTAAATAGATGACTTAGTATTTCATGTTGATAATATATTTAAAAATATTTTGTAATTGTAAGAAGTTATATTCTAAATGCTCTCATAATACTTAGTATAGTAATAAGCTAAAATTAAATCATGTTGTGGTTTAATAATGTTTATTGAAGTAATAAAAGAGAATATGCATACCTGCACCCACAGGGTCTTAAGTTATCATGTAAAATATGATAAATAAGCTATCATGTGAAATATCATGTAAAATATTGACTGCTAACTTTAGCTGGGTAGACATTAAATGGTCTTTGTCAGTTAGCACCCATTATTTTGATTTTGTTCACAAAATTCATGACAGAGTAAAAATCAATTTGGGTTCTGAGGCTATTATCTTTAGTTTGGTTTTCTCTGATTCCCTGAAAACTTTTTAAAGTATTCCCAATGATGTTGTGCAGGACAAATAAACTCGGCAATTATCCTCTTAAAAAATCCATCATTAAACTGAGCATACTAGAGTACTACATGAGCTACCACATATACCACTAAACCTACAGTCATTAACAAAATTGTATATAAAATGAGGCGAAAAGGAAACAAAGGCAATGAATACTTCTTATTACCAATGTGTTAACAATGTTACATTAAGACCGATTTTTTTTTTTTTTTTTTTTTGAGGCGGAGTCTCGCTCTGTCGCCCGGACTGGAGTGCAGTGGCGGGATCTCAGCTCACTGCAAGGTCCGCCTCCCGGGTTTGCGCCATTCTCCCGCCCCAGCCTCCCGAGTAGCTGGGACTACAGGCGCCCGCCACCTCGCCCGGCTAGTTTTTGTATTTTTAGTAGAGACGGGGTTTCACTGTGTTAGCCAGGATGGTCTCGATCTCCTGACCTCGTGATCCGCCCGTCTCGGCCTCCCAAAGTGCTGGGATTACAGGCTTGAGCCACCGCGCCCGGCCAAGACCGATTTTTAAGAAAATTATCACCATAGGCATTTAAAAAATATCTAATTACAGAATGTATAAATCTTGCCATAGGTACTGAAATTACTTGAGCTTCCTTTGCACAAATAAGCAAATGAACCTAAAGTGTTCACTAATGAATTTTAAGTGTATTTCATACTCGTCTCTAAATTTTATATTGTTGTATATTCTTCTTGTCCATATTTCTAAGAAATTTAAGTCAGTAACTTTTTAACCTGATGTCACACAATGTGAGTGAAAAAAATTGATACGTTTTATGAAAATCATGTTGAAATCTTTGGAAAGATGCAAAAAGCACAAGTTGCCATAAGATTAATATTAGTTTGGATATGGAAGATATATATATTACATATATGTGATATATATAATCACTGAATCAATAATAGAAGAAAGAATTCTATCAATAATAAAAACAAGTAAAACAGGATTTAAAAGTTTAACCGTTGCTTAACATCTTTCTAACCAACTGTGGTAATTGCAAGGATGACACATTGACTTGTCATTTTCATACACATTTTGTCATTTGATACTCACAGCAAACGTAGAAGTAGGCAAGGTAGTATAGTTAGTACCATTCTGGAGTGTAGGGAGCAGAGGTTCATAGAGGTTAAAGAGTATGAAAAAGGTATCTTGAGGCTCAGACTAAAACACAGTTAAGCTTAATCCCAAACCAGTGTTCTTTCATTATATAACACTATCACCAAACAAACAGATAAAAACATAATAAAACAATCTTATGTATATTTTATAATTGTGTGAACAATTAGTAGAATTAAAAAAGTAAAGGGTAGAGGGGGAAGTCCTAATGCATCCTTATTTTTGCAAGGAGTGCTTAGTGGTTAAAAAAAATTCCTTTTCTGGTCTCTTTGATATATACATTGTTAATGTAAGAAGTAATCTGGGGCGATTTCTTACTTTTTAAACAAAACATATGGTTGTTCATCCAAATCTAGAACATTTTCTGCTTTGATATTCCTAACAAATTGTTTTAAAATATAAAATCTCTACCTTTCCATAATCTTCAAATTGGAATTGCCAATCTGTACTCACTGAGTTCTTATTATCATTTAGATAGATATCCTAATTACTTTCTTATACAAATCATGCAAAAGTTTCACTTTTAGCAAGCTCTTGAAAAGCTTTCCATAAATACACACCTTCTCTGGAAGGTACTTTAACTAGACATGCCTCTTAAGACTGTATGAAGACAGTACAGCTATTATAAGTAGATCACGGTAGTTGGGAACTTATTCCTCATGCAATTTTTATAGAACAGTTATTAAAATGAGAGAGAGAGAGAGACAATGAGAGATGATGCCAAAGGATGTCATATGGATTCTGCAGGGCTAATTAGTAACATTAAAATAACATTATAACAACAAAAATTGTTGTGAAAAGAAGTTCCTATGCAGAGGAAAAGAAGCAGAGGAAAAAAGTCAGATTAATGGTATGAATTGATGTTATGATACACTAAAAATTATGTCTTTCTGCATGAAAGAAAATAACTTTAAAGCGTAGTTGGTATCCTACCTACCTGTGTTAAAGTTTAAAGCTCCAAATTCTGATTTCTAGACTATGTAGGAGAGACCAAAAAGTCACCTGGCAATCTTCCATCAATCTCAAACCTTTGTCAGTTTGACTCCAGGCTCTGTGCTCTTGATCATGACAAAGAATGGCCTTGATTGTTGCACTGTTTGACACTTTCAATCCTGGTTGACTGGATTTGTTTGATAATTGCATTTGTGTTAATTTTCACTATTACTTAACAATGTAGTAAAACTTTTAACCCATACTAAAACTGGATCCAGCAGAATTCTTCAGCAAGCCACTGTGATGTAGGAAAGGCTTCCAAACATCCACCAGGTGTAAGGACAGGAAAATGAAGGGCCAGAGGTCATATCCCAAGAAGAAGCTTTCCAATATGCCCAGCACTACACAATTCTTGGTAGTAGAAGTGCAACAAAGCTTCAGATTCACAGAGCCATAAGTTAGCCTGTGGAAAACGTATCCAAATCTTACAGTATATATGTAAGAAATCTGATGGGAAGTGTTTCCAAATGGAATGACAATACTCTAAATTTAAATCACACACCAATAATGAGTTGTAAAGTTAAGGGAAGCTATTCTATAACATCGAAAATAAAAAATACATTTTTATTATTCCAGGCTAAAGAAAAAACTATTCTCACTCTAGAAAATATTACAAAAGTCTCGTCATATGATTAGGTGATCAAAGAGCAAAAATACAAAAATGTAAGAGAAAAAGATTATAGAGATTATCAGAAAGATAATGAACATAAATATTATGCTACTTTTCTGGGTTTTCATGATAACTGTGGTATTTGTTAAAATTTCAATTCTGTAATTTGCTGTGACTTATTTTCTCATTTTAAACAAATATTACTTTTTGGCCTAGTGGTATATCCAAAATTATGAATTATTTTTCCTAAAGTGGGGCTTCCAAATTTGATAAGTTTTCAGCTGCACAAAAGTTGGATCAGCCCTTATAGATGTTAGTGTAAATGGAGAAAATTATTAGGGACCGTGGATATACTCATCAAAGTTAAAGAAACTCTGTACGGCACAGCGCCGATCACTTTAAAAAAGAAGTTAGAAGAGTAAAGGTGATATTTCCTCTGCAATGCCTTTTGCCAACATCGAACTAAACTGTCAGAAATTTACTTCTTCTCACACAACATCAACAGATACAAACCAAATGCTCATATACAGTCATGTGTGAAGTATGTTGGCCACGGACATCACTTGCCTTTTACAATTGTCAAGCTTATCCATCTCATGTGCTATTATACAACACTTTCTTATGCATTTTCCTAAAGGGTAGGGACCACTTTAATATGTGTGCTGTAGTTACACATGTCCAACAACACGATGTGATGAAAATTCCATTAAAATTTCTTTGATGTATTATCCTTATAGTAATATTTTACAACTTTTTTGCCTGCTATTTTAGTTATAAAGGCACACATTGTGCAAAATTAAGTAGAAACACATCCTTCAGATGACTGTAACTTCTTAACAATATTATCAGGAAGGATTTACCAGCATAAGTGCTTATTGTAGTAATCTTTAAACTTAAATTTTTAATCAATTTTGAAATCCAGTATGTAAATTTGAAATATGTTTCCTTTAGAAATCATGTCCCAGTTAATGGGTTGGAATAAACTAGAATCTAATAAAAAGATTATCTTTCAAAATAATGTATTTAGTGACTCAAAGTCCATTTCAATGGATGATCATTGGATTAAAAAATTAAGAGCTGGAATTTTAAATTATTTATATATTGTGGTTTTTTTCCCCCCAATGTATTTAATACACAATAGATGTGGTGCCAACAAAAAAACTACTAAATTATTTTGTCAGGAAATTCAGGATACACAAAAATATTTTCTATATTATAACTTTAAATTCAAAAGGTTTTGTCCCATATTGTGCAGACAACATTAATAACAATACGGAAAGAAATAAAAACTATGCAAAATAAATTAAAAGGTCTTGTTTAAGTCTATATTTACTAAAAACATAAGATTACAGAGTGAAGTTCTATGACAGTTCAAAAGAAAAGAAGAATTAATTATATTGAATATAATGTTTTTCCAAAACTCTAAAATATAAATTGCTAAACAAAATAATCTAGAATATGCTTTTCAAGAAATGCTTTTTGTAAAATTCGTAACTATATTTTGGCAGTAACTCACAAAATTTCTAGTTCCCATTTAATTCCATCTAAAATACTCAACTCAGCAAAAAGGGAAATAAGCATCCAGATTCTAGACACTGACTCATATACACACCTCTTCACTGTCAATGTAATCATAATTGTTTTGCAAATTCATCAACAGACGACATGGAACCACTTTAAAAAAAAACAGCATTAATATATGTCCTGATTGTGATTGGCAGTGTTAATTACATGAGGTTTTTATCCTGTCAGCAGTTTCAAGACAATTATCCTTAGGTTTAAGTTCCAGGAATGTTCTGTATGTATACATACACATACATTTGGTGCCCTAGGAGATCAGAAGAAATAGGCTAAAGAGCAATGAAAGTACAGAAAAAAGAAATAACATAAAACTGGGTATTTTCCAGATCATCTCACCTCATTTATCTTTCAGCTCTTCTCCCTATAACTTGCTATAGATTCTTGGTTAAAGCCATTTAGCCTGTTGGGAGATGAACTAGATAACAAGTATAATCTACTCAGTAGTCAAACTTACTGTTTATGTAGGCTTTGAAAAACTAATTTTAACATGAATATTTTTAAGATGACATCTAATATTTTTCTCTGTTAGCACTGCTATGAAAAATTATGCAAAACTTGAAAATTAGGCAAAAAATAAAAAGGAGGTGGCATGTTCTTTTAGTAAACACTAGGGACTATTTGACAGGCTCACAAAAGGATTATTTAATTACCTAAGGGAATGTACTTGTGTTTGACTTTGCTATTTACTATTAATTAAAGTATTAGACTCTGTCAAGTTACATGTTAATTTTCTCCCCAAAAGAAATGATAACCTCAAAGGTTAATGTTCCATTACCTTATTGGACAGTATTAGCTTCAGAATGTCACATTCCTCTGATTTTCCTTTAAGGCAGTTTTTCCATCTCACTATTTTCCTTATTAATGAGTTAAATTTTTAACATACATTTATTCTATATTGGTACATGTGTGATGTTTCAAACTTTTTCGTAACTATTCTTGGACAGTTTTGGAGGTTCCATGCTTATGCCTCCCAGAAGTGACTTACCTACTAGAAATATTTAAGCAAAGGCACACTTTTCTTTGGTCCTAGGAGTCAATTACAAACAACAAAACTTAACAGTATTAGAACTTTAGTTTCCGTAAGAGTTCTCTATTTCTCTTTCTTATCCTAACTCTGTGTTTGCGTTACTATTTCTGGTTCCTAGCCTACTCGTTTGGTTCTTCTTCTGGTGTGCACACAGCAAATAAGTTACTGCTAGTTGGTGACTGCAATGATAGTGAATCCACTGCTGACCACTTGGTGATCTCTAACTACGATTCTCTATTATTCATTGAATGAGAGGCAACAGAGATTGTATTTTGTAGTTTCTTATATTGATTTGTTTATGCAAGAACATATTTCAAACTCATGAAAAAAAAAGAGATGAAAAATTTCACATTTGAACCAGTGAGTTTTTGTGTTTGTTTACTCTTGACCCAAGGCTGAGGTTGAAGAATAGAAGCTAAAAGCTCTGTTTCTGTGTTTATTTAATTTAGAAAAGGTTTCATCTCTCACTGTAATTTTCAGATGTTTTCCTGTATCTATGATGTGTTAATAAATTATACAATAATATCTCTAATAATGAGTTCTGTTATGATTGCCTTAGAGAGGTTAATAAACACATTGATCTAATGTTTCCAGAATTCAAAAAAAAAAAAATCAAAAACACCTGAACTTTCAAAATTTAAATGTGCTAATACTTTATTTAAAAAATGGCAATCTTTATAGAAGATACAACCTCAGAGCACTTTTGAATAAGGACATAAACCAAGTTTATGTAATTGAGGTAAATATTCAAATTACTATGACAGTTTTGATAATTTTGGTTTGAAAACGTTATATAGCTTTCCTTGAACTTTCCTTGATTTTACCAATATTAAGCAAATTCCAAGATTATGAATATTTTTAAAATAAAATTTGGTTTGATGTCCTCATGAAGAGACTAACTAAACTTTTAAACGTATTTAAAAGTTCACTGCTAACAACAATGTCGAGCACTGAGAAAGACATAAAACTATGAATTCAACCAAAATATTTTTATATCAACAATAGTTTATGTGCTGTAGTTTGTCAGGTTAAACACAACTAAGTCAATTTAATGGATCATTTTTAGATAACCAGTGAATTTTTAAGTAAGATAGGGTATTGACAAATTAATCACCAAGCCTATTGGAATTACAGCATGGCTATATCTTTGAGTAATTATAATGTAAGTACTTTTCCCACAATAATGAAGTATAATATCAATAAGTATAACTGTAGGAGATTGTGTGATGGCATTTAAGAGCTTTGCGTATCTGTGAAAATGACTATAAATGATAGACATATCTCAAACATCTACATCTTAGCTCTCTCTATTATAATTCATATGGGTGCTCCATACTTTATACAAGCAATGGCGGAGGAAAGTTCAACTGTGTAACTAAGTTAAGGATTATGTACTTCATCTGTCAAGTGGAAATTTTTAAAAAAAAGTTTTCAAAATAAAGTGTCTGTTTGCTTTATAATATGAAAAGGTATAGTGAAAGATAAAACTTGAGTGAGTACAAGTTGTGTAAGAGGTGAGAGCTGACTCAGTTTGATAACACCAGAAAATAATAAGCCTGAAAGGAAATAATGAAATGTGTGAAATTTTGGCAAGTTGATAGACTTATTCATAAAATAATATCAAAGAAAAGAGAGCATGTAAATTCTTTGCTACTACATATTATGTTAATGTAAATTAGACATATTTTTAATAACTGTTAAAATAAGACATTGGTCTTAGAGCATTTAGTCTGTTCTCAGCAAAAATTAGTAAAATTGTATGTTCTGTAATAAATTCAGATAACAGGGATTTGGTTTACTACCATACATTTCTATACTTTGAGTTTTCGTGTTTTTTTTTTTTTGTTGTCTTTGTTATGTTCTTGATTCTGAAAGATCTACAGTTCACAGCAATCATGTTACTTTCATGTTGATTTAAAAATGCGCATTGTCCTTCTGATTAACAATTAGCCAAGCTATTGTTTCTAGGCACTTTGATCCTATTTGAATCACACAAATCCCCTGTGATAAACCTTTTGATTTCGCTTTTCCAAGATCAGATACTAAGTTTAGGGGAGAAAAAAAAATTGTTCTCAGAGAATCCCAACATATCCCAAAATATACCATTAAGTGCAAGCTTTGCTCTTAACAGAAATATACAAGAATTGTAAAGGACAGGGAAAGGCAAGAGGCTTAAAAGGTTTCAATAATTTTGATAAATCAGAAGGGCTTAAAAGGTTTCAGGTAGTTTCATAAATCACTAGGAGGGATCCAGAAAAAACAGTGTTTGATCTCCTTTCCGTTAGGAAGATGCATCATGGTAAAACTTGGGGTATGTTTAGGCTATGCTTTTCTTTTCTAAGGTAGTTATGAACATGTGGGTACATGTGAAAGTTTAGTATCTGGAAATCAATTCCCTTTAAACTGTCTACATAAGAGCTTGCAGTGAGCTGAGATCACTCCATTGCACTCCAGCCTGGGCAACAGAGTGAGACTCTGTCTCAAAAAACAAACAAACAAACAAACAAAAAACCAAAAAACTATCCATATAAACTATTTGGAAAGCTGTCTCAAACTCTAGGCAAACTTGCATTTAAAAGACTTCTGATTAATCCCTAAATTCCATTCTGAATATTTAAAGGTTTCTCTGCAGTCTGAGGCTTTAATATATCGCAAAGCCAACCTGAAAAAAAGGCTACCTAAAAGAGCATCATGATAACAATATCCGTTGATACATGCATAAGTCTCCGGCTAAGGGTTGGCTGTCAAAAGGAAGCTTTCTTTCCAGTCCATCAATTGAGTGTCAGGATTGTTACTCAAATCAAGTGAATTGTAAAAAATTCCTGGCCAACTGGAAGGCTGAGAACGTTATTGCCAAAATCAAGATATAGAAAAGAAACTCCCATTCTCTTTCCAAAATAGTTTTAAGACTAGCTTAGCCTTCATGAAAAATAAAAGAATACAATCTATCAGGACACTATTTCACAACATTTTTACAAACAAAAACTCCAGAGTCCAGAAAATTGTTTTTTGGTCAAGCTTCTTAAAAACTATTCATAACTGAATGTATTCAATCATTTCTATGATAGTGTTACTGAAATAATAAGATAAGTGGGTGAGAATGTGTTTTACTTCCCCATATAGATGCTAAATATGTACATTAAGAGACAGATTTGGCTTTAACTGATCGCTTTATTGTCTGCTCTTCAGCAATAATTGGCATGTGCTGATAGACTACTGTATTGTCTCATACCACAAAACACTCATAATTCTAATTTTTGTCTTGGTTGCAATGATAAGTCTCGCTCTGTTGCCCAGACTGGAGTGCAATGGCACGATCTCAGCTCACTCCAACCTCCATGTCGCAGGTTCAAGTGATTCTCCTGCCTCAGCCTCCTGAGTAGCTGGGATTACAGGCATACACCACCACTCCTGGCTAATTTTTGTATTTTTAGTAGAGACAGGGTTTCACCATGTTGGTCAGGCTGGTCTCAAACTCCTGACCTTGTGATCTGCCCACCTAGGCCTCCCAAAGTGCTGGGATTACAGGTGTGAGCCACCGCGCCCGGTATTTTCTTCTTATTTCTAAGAGTAGCATCAGAAAAGGCACATGCCATTTGTATTAATATCAACTCTTCCTCTCAAATGTAAGTCTGTGGTAAACAAACAATAGAAAGTTCTAAAATAATATAAAATGGCATTAACATAGTGATTCTTTGAAAAAAAAAAGAATAATGTATGAATGCAATTAAATTAACTGTCTTCAATAAACACCTTAATATTGGTCAGCATAATTTCACATAGCCAACACTGTGATCAAAGTTGCTTATAGATATATGTAACACTATAATAGTGGTTATAATACCATTCCAAAATTTATAATTTCTTGAACTTTTACAAAGATTTTAGTATGGCTGCTAATGAAGGAGGTATTAGTTCAAACAACTCTGTCCTTTAAAGATGGTTTTTTGTCAGTATGTAGAAGCATATCTTTTAAAGACAAAAATGTACTTATTTTTATCTTCACCAAGTCTTTCGAAAGCACCTGATGCATTTTATTTGAACAAAAAAACTTTCAATTTTACCAGAAATTAAGTATCTTATGGTTAGATCTTCTGGCATACTCTGGATTTAGTGAAAGCAGATCAGTTCTCCCTATGGACTGTATAGTAAAATTTCTCATGAGATACAGAAAACCTACCAGAGAAAAATGCCACCAATTCAATGCCCTACAAATTGAATTTGAATGCAATTTTAAGTACTTCTAAATTCAGATAAAGTAAGAATTTGTCTATAGTATAGAGAAGCCAGGAAAGAAGAAGCTGTATTTTATCTCTATCAGGCTCACTCAGCGTTCCACATGGTGTTGTGAAGATTAAATTCATAAGCACCATGTATGCTGGTGTATAAAATATTTCATCCTAAACAATGGTGGTGGTGGGACAGGCACCAGATAAAAGCAACAGGAATGTATTTAATATTTTATGGGTTAATATGTAGAATGGTAATAACCATTCTCAATTTGATTATTTAGCAGATTCCTGAAAACTATAGTGTTCATTTTTATTAACAACTTAGTATGGGAGAGTGGTTAGAAACAAAGCTTCTGAATACAAAAAGATAATGTAACAGCAACACTTATTATTCTTTTTATATTGTCTTCACAGCTATTTCTAAAACTTGGATGCAAAGCACATATTCTATAAATTGTGCTACCATATTGGACAGCACATATTATAGAAAATTTCCAACATCACAAAAATTTCTAAGAGTGCTGAAATGTGGAAGAGTTTAAAGTAGTGGAAATCTATACAGGATTTCACTTGCTTGGTATAATCAATAGAAATAATTTAAAAACAACAATGATGGTGTGTTAAGCAAATTTTTCAGTGAAAATGGTAGTGATACCACTGGCAGAGTACATGCTGAAAAATAATGTCGAACAATAAATTATTTGCAAACATTTTACATTGTGGGAAGAAGGGCAGAACACAATATCAAGATAAATCAGGCTAACATGAAAACATGTAAAATGATTAAGAGTATTCTGAGTCTCGAGACCAGCCTGGTCAACATGGTGAAACCCCATTTGTACTAAAAATACAAAATTAGCCAGACATGGTGGCAAGCGCCTGTAATCCCAGCTACTCGGGAGGCTGAGGCAGCAGAATTTCTTGAACCCGGGAGCTAGGTTGCAGTGAGCCAAGATCACGCCACTCACACTCCAGCATGGGTGACAGAGCGAGACTCCGTCTCCAAAAAAAGAAAGAAAAGAAAGAATGTTCTGGGTCATCTACTCAAACTGGTAATGCTGGTAATACTAGAATGGACTTAATGTGGGTCTAGTTTTCTAAAACCTGAAGATGTTTGAACTAGTAGGCAACACATTTTAAAAAAAGTATTATTATTATCTTTCAACATCCTGAATCTGTTGTTTCATTCTTCTATTTTCTAACAATATAACACATCTATAATGTGGTCAAAACCAAAAATGTTAGAAAGGGACTCAATTCTGAAAGCAAGAGAGAAGAGAGAGAGAATACCTAAGTACTGGAAATTTTAAAACAACAAAATCACAGTTAAAAATCACAAATTCATGCCTTACATAGGAAATGGCAATAAGCTATGTGCTAAAGACAAAGTATTAGTTCTAGTACATTAGAAAAGGGATCCCCAGACTGTCCTGCCTTAAATTATGTGTCAAAGAACCAGACTATTTGTTTCTACTAGCAATAAATTAGATAGTCACTCAAGGATTAATTACAGAACTGACCCCTGAAACACTGCCAGTAGCCCAATTTTGAACAATAACTCAAACTTGGTCTCCTACCAAGGAATTTTTAGTAAGGAGAATCCAAATGGTTTAATTTCTAGGAGAGATACACTGATGTGAGGATTCCTTTTATAGATTTTTTCCAGCTACTTACCTACCCTCTAATATGTGTATAATCCTGTGTTTCTTTCAAGGGTTCAGCATCCTTTGGGAACATAAGACTGTGCAATTTATATACAAGTTTTCCAGGGGATATCGCGTTTCATCATAAAAAATACTGTTATTACTCATGGCTTCAAGAATTTGATAAAGAGAAGGTGTTGATTATATAAGCTGATACAAACAAAAACTTCAGTCCTCAGCCATTTTCTTCATTCTGACTCCGCCTTCCTATTAATTTTTAGTAGTCACTTAATCTTTATTCTCTAAGCTCTAATCTCCCAAGAAAATATGTGCCTCACAAAAGAAGGATATTGTTTAGGTGAGTACATTGCCTGCTATTTTTCAGATGTGCAAAATTATATTTAACATACAAGGTGAAATAGCTTAACTCCAAATGTGTGTGAGGCTTTGTTCAGTTTTGAAACCAGAAAAATGAATATCTGAAGATCATACTATTCCTGACAACTTAACCAATAATGTATTCAATTTCCCCAATATCTTTCATACTGAGTTCATATATTAAAAAATTAAAAAGAAAAAAACTCAGTGGCAGGATTAGAACAAATAGAATAAAAGAATAGTCATAATTCTACTCACTTCTTCACTTCGTTTCTAATGCACTAATGGGCAATTTATAATAAAACTGAAACTATGAGCTAAAGGTCTCTTTCACCAGCCAATTAAACCCTCACTTGAAAATGGTCCTGAGGAAAAAAGTCAACTTTAAAAAAGTACAGTTAATAGATGAAGAGATTTACCTCCTCAAATGCTTAGGATAATTGAGTATTAATAAAAAGAAGTCACTCTGGTATTACACTTCAGCTGACATTAACTCCTTTGAGCTAATATGGTTGAGATAAACTGTTCCTTCTAAATAAAAATCAAACCATCACTGTTATCCATTCTCAAAGTCTCAGAATCTGAGTAAGGCACCCCAAATTAGAACCTTTCTAAATCCATTACCAGGAAATGAGGACGATTTTGTTTCCAGCCATCTTAGATTTCAACAGACAGGTAAAACCAGAAAGATCAAAGCATAATCAATTGCTTGTTCATATACCCCAAACGGATAATTTTAAATTGGCCTGCTCTCCTTCTTGCTTACATTCTTTCTGATTTTAGCATTAAGAAGCAATCGCTGTAGAAAAAAGTTAGTAACTTAAATAGGCACCATAAAAGACTGATACAACCTTTCTGGGAGAGTAAAACTCAAGGCTAATTATTTACTAAATTCTATAATAATTTGCAAGCTGAGCAATTTACGTGAAAAACGTTGCTACACTCCTCTTTGTACATAACTATAAAACTATTGTGTACCTCTTTTTAATAGGAAATTAGTTATAATAATGACTAATATGTACTGAGCACGTAGTCCCACAAAACATGACATTAATTTGAGTTATACGCTACCTCTCTTAATCCTCACAGCAACACTCTGAGAGAGGTTAAATAGCATTCACATAGCCAGAAAATGAGGGGGTCAGGATTACTATCAAGAAAGTATAAGTCCACACCAATAAGGAAGCAAAATTTTTATTTAAATATGATTTTAAAAGATTTCAAACACACCCAATCTCTACTTTAATTTTCTTGTGTTACATTCATATGACACTTTCAACTTCACTGACCATTATTAATCCAGCTACTATCCTCAGAATGGTACTAGAAATTCTAGGGTAATAAATGATAATTGAAAAACAAAATTCAAAACTAAACCAGTAGACAGTGTTCAGATTAATCAGTAGTCTTTAATCACTTTATTATAAATAGTCTCTAGATGACTTATAAAATCTCATCTAGAGGCATATAAAGATATATATATATATATAGTCATTCAATTGTAGAGATGGTATTACATGCAATTATTAAGGACAAGTACTTAGTTCCCTAATTTTTTATGATTCTTTAAAAAACTATTTCAAAATAGAATGTGAGGTCAACTATAATAGAATCACAAATCAGAGTAGCTAAACATTATTAGGACACACAAGGTGCACAATGGTTACAGTTAAGAACCTCACCAAGAAAATGAAATTAAGAACAGTATCACTGGCATCATCCAGTTAAACCATTAAGGAATCAATGCTATGAGCTAGGAAGGAGATGATTAAAAACTAAGCGGGGCAGTGACACAGGGAATATAAAAAGGAAATGTAGATGAAAAACTGGCAGAAAATTGGCATTTTGGCTGACTGGCTATCAGGTAAGAATGAGAAGGAATAAAAGAGAGTTGGAGTGTTTTTGCAGGAGAGGTAAAGAAATGGTGTACATGCCAGTGAGCAGAACTGTGGAGGTCAGGTAAGCAAATATATAAAATCTAAGTGTAGACTTTCAAAAACTTATGGAAAGCTTTACAGTGGCTTTGAAGAAGCCAATCTGAGTCAAATTTTAAAATAACCATTGTATATATAAGTTGTAGATTGAAAATTACACAATATATATTTTCATTATTAATACTGCTTCCATGTGTTTATGCTAATTAAAAGCATGATCTGGAAATCAGTGAAAAAGATTACTCTTAACAATTGATTTTATGTTAACAAAAAAAAATGTGCCTTCACTGGACAGGTTATTTCAACATCTTAATGCAGTAAACATCTATGACTACCTCTCCTGCAGAAGAGAAAGGTTACTCTACAGAAAATTCCACACCCATTTCGCACCCCATTCATATGCATGAGAGTGGAATCATCTGCAGCATGTTTCCACAGCATAAAATCTGTATTATATTACAGAAAGTCTCCAGTGTATTTATTTATTTTGTGCCAACAATGTCCACTATATTGAGCAGAACGATAGAAAATGAGAGGGTAACACCAGGTAGTTACTTGATAACTCTAGTTTTCAGCATCTGGTAAACCAGCATACTGTAGAAAGCATAGTTCTTAAGCATTCAGAGGATGCTAATCACACAAAACATCTAACAGTAACTGGCAGGGAAATACAAAGGTGCTTTGTGTATAGGAGATCTTTACAAAATTAAAGTGGCAGAGATGCATTAAATGAGAAAATCCATCAGAAAGAAAGGGGTAAAGACAGGGTAACCAAAAGCTGACACTGCATACTGGGTTCCTATGTCTTCCTCCCAATGTGAAGAACTTAATAATTTTTTTAGAAAGTTCATGTTGTTAGTACCTTAGGCATTCTAATAAATCTCATAAACTGACCATTTTGTGCGATTATTCTTTGAAGGCCTGACTTTTAATGTCATGATAATATTCCACCATGATGTACAAACATTTATTTTACCTGACCCTGTTTTTTGATATTCTATAAATATCATGACATAAATTAGTAAATATTGACCCCCACATTCAGCACTGTTCTGAGAAATTTAGAGACAATAAGAGTATTGGTTAAAGACAAGACACGGTCCAGAAATTGTAGAATGTGAAGTCTTCTTGGGAGAAAATAGGCCAGTAAACTAGGGATTTGGTATAGAAAGAACACTTAATCAGTATGAGGAAACAAGTTAGGTACATAGTCCTGGGTAAGGCAAAACAAAAATAGTCCATCCTGATTGAAGTTAGATACGTGTGCAAACCAATGTGAAAACATGGAGTAACACTAAGGTAAATGTAGTAATTACAGGAGAAGCATAACGCATTTGTCAGGGTTGTCAATTGCAGTAAAGAATATGTTAAGTGATTTTCATGTCAGAGCAAAGAGGTCTCTAAAGAACTTCTGATTTGTTAATTTTATGAATTAACAAGATAGCTGCAAAAATGAATGATATAGGTGCCTGAGAAATTTTGAGAAGGAAAGATCAGGCCGACTGAAGTAATCAGGAAAGGCTTCCTGACAATATTAAACTGGCTAGTTCTGAACTTTCTATTAAATTAGTCAAAGTATTCTTGTAATAAAAAATGTTTGCAAATCGGGCCACTAGACAGACTAGCAAATTCAAGAAACTCGTTGATTACTGTTGAATCCATTAACTATGACCCTAACCTGGCAAGAACCTTTCAGTTCTAGGCCATGAGCTGACGGAGGGGAAAAAGCTTCAGAGAAAAATGTTAAGAAGAGAGGGGATAATTTAATATACTTTTGTGCAGAAATAAATAGATTGGTAGAAAGGAAGACTGAAATCAAAGGCTAGTGTGGAAGTCAGAAGGACCGATGAAAGGGATTAAAGAAGACAGGTTAGGAAAGAAGATGGAGTACCCTTTCCCTGTTAGGAATGGGAGGAAGCTGAGGATGCCTTTGTGGTTAAAAAATATATATATTGCTTACAAAGAGTAAGAGTTTGGAATACATAACCGAGAAGGGTTAAAAAAAAAGTGTGTGTACACACCGGGGTCTATTGTGGGGATAGGGGAGGGGGAAGGGATAGCATTAGGAGATATACCTAACGTAAATGACGAGTTAATGGGTGTAGCACACTAACATGGCACATGTATATATATGTAACAAAAGTATATATATATATAAAAAGTGAAGAGCCTTGTTTGGGAGGCATAACACAGGCAGTCAAATAAAGACTAGTAAACGGATCGCTGAGCACAAGTGGAGGCATAACAGGGAATCCACAGCATGAAGACGTCTGATGCAGACGGGCGCTTGTTTCATAAAGGCTGAGGAAATGGAGAACGTACAAGAAAGAATGAGAGGATGTGATCACAGATCGCCGGGGTTTCTGAGTTGCTGGTGGTAAGGGTCTGTTGTCATGAGGAATGATGAAATCTGAGGGACGGCATGCTTGTGAATATCTGAAGAAAAAGGAGTCGAAGGGCTACTGACACTCATGAAGTTGAGATACTCTTAGAGAGAGATATTGGGAGAGTCACCAAACATACAAAACAATATACAGATTAGATAATCAGACCCTGAAAGACACATATTTGCACCATGATTTCAAACTATCTATAATTGGTCCAATACTTCTCAAATAAGTCTACCTAATCTAAGCAAGAAATGGAATTAAATAAGAGTGTTTTTTTTTTTTAAACCATACATGGTAAATGGCATGGTAAATAGTATAGCAAATATTTGACTCATGAAAACCGTAAGTCGGAGAATAGATGAAGAATCTACAAACTAAGGACTTTTCAGGCATATTGGAGTAAATTAAAATCTACAAATATTGACTGAGGGATTACTTCAGTCAGGCACTAAGCTTGGTGTCTGGAATATGTGTGGATAGGACACAGTCCCCCATCTTTGGAAGCTCAGCATCTAGAAGGGAGATAAAGCTGTAAACAACTAATTATAATATGGTGCTATTTTAGAAAGATCAGTAAAATATACAGGACAGAGTTACTCCCTAATAGTAGGCCCAATGAGAGAAGACTTCCCTTTGGACCTGAAGGGTTGAGCTGAGTTCTGAAGCATGAATATGATTCATATCGAGGCCATTCATGACACAGGTACTGTGCGTTAATTATCCTGGTACTCCTGGACACAAAAAGTGCTCCAAATCTTTGAGTAGTAAATGAATAAATCTGACTGGTCTGCAAACCATCAGAGAGGAATATCAGGAGATGAGGCTGCATCAAAAAAGTAGTGAATAGACGAAGGGCTTTGGGTGCCACGAGGATGATAAGAAGGCAGAGAAGGGTTTTATTCAAGAGCCAAGGAGGACCATTATCAGATTTCATAAAGGTTACTCTGTTGGCAGAGTGGAGGATAGATTAGAGACAACAAACCCACAGGAAAGAGGACAAGTTCAGCAGCTATTGTGAGAGTTTAGAAAAGAGAACAGGGTCTAAACCAAAGGAGTGAAACAGAAGATAAATCAGTGATAGACAGGATATGAGTCCCAGGTGTTCTGCACTTTAACTTCTATAGGATCTAAAATTTCATACTGGAGCAACACTGAATGCTGGAATCTGAGAGAGTAAATTCTAGCTTGAGCAAACTTTTAATGGCTCAAAAACAGAGGATTCAGTCTTAGCTGTGAGGTTATTCACTAGGTTGTTCACCACACTGTATGAGAATACCTCCCAAATACTCTCCCACCACCCTCTGGTGAATCGAGGTCAGTAGGAAAACTAGTCCCAATATTTCTAATGTTGTCAATTATGGTAAATCCTGTATACAATGCCACACAGGGAATACCTATATGAACTCTGATTCTGAACAAGAACAAACATTAAGGGGCCTGCTTCCCACATCTAATCTGTTTTTTTTCTTTTTCTTTCTTAAAGAAATCATGAGTGAGTTAAACTTAAATATTTTAAACATGCAAACTCTCAAGAGGGTACCATGATTACAGGGATTAAATAACATAAAGGTTTCCTACAAACTCTAGACCTGCTTATGCCCCTTAAATATCAAATGTAGTTACATTCTGGTGCAAACTTAAAAGTAATTTTCACTTTAAATTCTCTCTGAACATGGTGTTTTAGTCTGCTTGGGCTGCCAGAACAAAATACCATAGACTGGGTGGCTTAAACAACAGAAATAAATTTTCTCACAGTTCTGAAGGCTGGGAGTCCAGGATTAAGGTTTTGCAGGGTTTGGTTTCTAGTGAGGGCTTTCTTCCTGGCTTGGAGATGGCCACCTTCTCCCCATATGCTAACACGACCTCTACTTTGTGTGGGGGGGAGTCAGAGATAGAGCAAGCTCTCTTGTGTCTTTTCATATAAGCCCACTAATCCCCACCAGACCAGGACCCTTATGACCTTAAACCTAATTACATCCCAAAAGCTGCATCCCAAAACACCATCACACTGGAGGTTGAAGCTCTAACCCCAACACCATCATATTGGAGGTTGAAGTTCTAACCCCAGTACCATCACACTGGAGGTTTAAGCTCTAACCCCAATACCATCACACTGGAAGTTTAAGCTCTAACCCCAGTACCATCACACTGGAGGTTGAAGCTCTAACCCCAATACCATCACACTGGAGGTTGAAGCTCTAACCCTAATACCATCACACTGGAGGTTGAAGCTCTAACCCCAACACCATCATATTGGAGGTTGAAGTTCTAACCCCAATACCATCACACCAGAGGTTGAAGCTCTAACCCTAATACCATCACACCGGAGGTTGAAGCTCTAACCCAAATACCATCACACTGGAGGTTGAAGCTCTAACCCCAATGCCATCACACTGGAGGTTGAAGCTCTAAACCCAATACCATCACACTGGAGGTTGAAGCTCTAACCCCAATACCATCACACTGGAGGTTGAAGCTCTAACCCCAATACCATCACACTGGAGGTTTAAGCTCTAACCCCAGTACCATCACACTGGAGGTTTAAGCTCTAACCCCAATACCATCATACTGGAGGTTTAAGTTCTAACCCCCAGAGTGATGGTATTTGGGGAGCAACATTCAGTCATAACACATGGCAAAGGACTGCTGAAACAGAAAACATGTTTCACACATGCTTTGTGTCATGTAAAGACAAAAGAGACAATTCCCCAAAACTCATTCTCTTTCTTGCTTTTTTTTTCCTTTTTGAAGATCAAGGTATGTTAAGCATATCAACAACAGTGATATTCAGAGAGTGGTAATAATATATGATGCTAAAATGTTTTGGAATGAGATTCAAGCAGCAGAAGAATATGGAGAAATAAACTATATTACATAATCCTTTGTTTTTCAACTACCAGTTTACTAATAATTTGAGTAAAATATAAATACTAGTTTTAAAGTTACAAATACACTAGGAACTTCCTCTACTGCCTTCTATAAAATGAATGCTTTAGGTTTGAGAAGGTGAAAAAAAGAAGTTCTTTTAAAAAGATATCTAAAGTAAAAAACTTAGCATATATATAGAGATACATATATAGTCTATATAGTCTATATATAGATATATATATAGTCTATATTTCTATATATAGACTCTCTACATATATATGCTAAGTTTTTTACTTTAGATACCTTTTTATATATATAGATATCTATATATATCAAAAGTCTTGACGCTCTCTATATATAGTCTATATAAATATATAAAAAAAAATTTGTATTTCACAGCACTGTAAAATGCCATTTACATAATTTTAAAACAACTCCTCATTTTTGCCAATACTACTTCTGTGTGTTCACATTTTACTCTTACTTAATTCATATAAAATTTAGCATAAATCCAGTTGGCAAATTTGCCAATCTGTTCACTATCATCATCCCAGTTGATACTTTACTCAGTTAGGCCTTGCATTTTATCCTAATGTTTGGGACCTCAGTGAGGACTTACTAAATACAGCTGAAGTGTTTTTTTCCCCCTTAGTGGTGAGAAATAGATGTCTTTTTAATGTTTTAATAATTTAAAAATATGAACATAAATTTGAAGGTCAGAATTTCACATATAGGGGGGTTCTTCCTTTACATTCCATTTAAATAAAGTTATAAATTGCCTTAAGGGAAAACTGAATTTGTTTTGACACATTAGCAAAAATTTCCTTATCACATCACATGTCATGAATAAAATGCTGTTACAGAGCAACAGAGGGAGCTCACACATACTTGATTCTCTCCCTGTCTCTTCACTCTGGTTAGAAAATATGAAGTTTGTTTTAAATTTTTTATTAGATGATTCCCCCACCCTGCCAAAATAAATCCAAATATATTTTTTAAATCAACAAGGAAGTTAACTACAAGTATATTCTTCTACTGTAAATCTTACATGTTGTTTTATTTTCCTTTTTATAAAAAAAATTTATCTAAGAAATGCTTCTGGAAAACGTTCATAGTTATGATTCATTCTGTTTACTATATTGTGTTAAATAAAATGTGTTCTCAAAATTATACATGTAAATGTTTGAGAATGAGAATCAAATCTTAAACATAAGCAGCCAAAATTTCACAATCAACTCTTACCTACAGAGGACTATAAAGAAATCTCATTAGCAACCACAGAAACTTAATAAAGCTAAGAAAATCACATATAACAAGCCATCAGAGAATCCAAACAACCTCTGCCACAAAACCCATAAGTTGATATCTATGCAAAATGTATTTAAATACCATGTTTATGTATTATAATAACTTGTCTTCTGATAATGTTTTGGGGGCCCCAAATTAGTCTCCTATACAAAAAAAGACATGTCCTAAGACTCCAAAATAAAGTTTTAACTTAGGAGAAAATACGTATGTTAAGATACTAAAATATAATCCAAGAAATTCAACAGTTTCAAAATTGAATTTATTATTTTTCAAAAACAAAAAATCTACGCTTTGCAGAAACCTCAATGTAACAGGTAACTGAGTTGGACTTCGAGCAACTTAAAAACTGGACAATTATCCTTGCTTTAATTTGCTCCTGGTTTAATCTTAGTCACATTGTACAGAGCTAACACTTATCCTCTAGTGTTCTACTAATTGCTTGGTGCTATGTTGACTACTGAGAATGAACCACAAGATACATCGCTATAAACTGCAGGGAGTGCTTCAGTGATCATGAGGTTAAAATCTCCCCATCAGCAGAAAGAGAGAATTCTTTACTTAACTCAGTGGTACAAATTATTTCCAGGTGGTGATAATTATCACTTGTGGTGTTTGATATTCCGGACTTTGCATCTAAATTTATACTTGACAAGTTAAACTTTTCATCGTGTGCATTTTCCCATAATCTCTCAACAGCCAAAGACAAGGATAGACGGATTAGTGATGGGTGAAACCAATTCAACCCAAAATGGCAACACTTAATTACAAGTCTTGTTGTTTATAATTAACTGTGTAAATCACTAACTTGAAAGTTTCTTTTCAAAGTATTTAAAACCAACTCTTTTCCCAGGGGGATTTAATACTGTATATTATTACATAGTTAAGTATTATTTTGTTTGCTCTATGAACAAGATGTGAAAATGGCACATTTTACTGACTATCTTGCTAGCAAATTTGGAAAATGTTTATGAATTGCATTACTAGCACCAACTGGTACTTCTCAGTATTTTTAGACATTTTTTGCCTTATATATGAAAGCCATGGAAAGACAATCCAACTACCCAAATGACTATGAGTAATTTCTGAGAGTGGAGATTGAGGGTCAAATTCTCAATTTCAGAAAACAAAAGAATGAGCTTCCAAATGTATCTTCTGAGATGTATTCATTTTTCTGTGACCAATATTTAGAATAAAAAATTACTGAGAACATACTCTGTGCTAGATACCATATGCTTTCTAATATCCTAATTTAGTATTTTCTATTGTAATATTTAAAAATATTGAGAGACAAGATGACAACTCCTATTTCATTGATGATTAATCTGAGATACACAAAACGTAAATAACTTGCTAATGGCTACTGAGCCAGTAAGAGGTTACAGATCTATAGTTTGAACTCAGTTCTTCTAAATCTAAAGTTGTATTTTTTAAAACAACCTCGCCAACATAATATCAAAAAAGTAAATTATTCACTTACTTTGCATATCCACATCAAAGAAAACCACAGGGAAAAGAAAATACAGATGCACATGCAGTAAGTCTAAGATGCTTAAAAATGTCACATCATGTTAAACGTGAGTCAACCCAACAGTAAGGCTGTAAAAACAATTCTCTACTTCCTGATTTGTTGCTGCATTCAGCTAATGTATTGAGGGCCTAGAATGGCTCAGATCCTAGAAATATAAGGAATAAGAAACAAAGAACCCTTCCCCCGGCTAGTGCAGGAGACCTATCAGCAAAGAGATGACTCTAACACAGCATGATAGGTTCGCTGGTATAGGTTGCAAAAAGGGTTTCAAAGAAAGGTTAGCAGTTCAGGATAAATTTTATTTTAATTTCTAATTTTTTTTTTTTAATTCTGAACTCTAACTCAATCTATTTAGCTTCAGCTGTCTAATTTTTGTACCATTTCTAAATCTTTTATGTCTAGTCCCATCCTCTACCCAGTTCCTGATTTTATTATTTATTATTCAAAAAGAACCAAATGAAATTTCAGTAGTTGAAAAGTAAAGCAATCGAATTTGAGTTGGTAGATGCAAGAATCAGCAAAGTTGAAGACAGGTCAATTGAGATAATGAAATTTGGCCAGGCATGGTGGCTCATGCCTGTAATTCCAACACTGGGAGACTGAGAAGGGCAGCTTTCTTGAGCCCATGGGTTTGAGACTATCCTGGACAACATGGCAAAATCCCATCTCTACAAAAAATAAAAATAAAAATAAATAATCCCCCCAAAATAGCCAGGCATGGTGGCACACACCTGTAGTCTCAGCTACTTGGGAGGCTGAGATAGTAGGATTGTTTGAGCCCGGGAGCAGAGGTTGCAATGAGCTGAGATCCTGCCGCTGCTCCAGCCTGGGACACAGAGGCTGGAGTGCAGCCTCTGACTCAGGAATTATCCTGATTTTGCTGGATAATATCTGCTGTCTACATGATCCATCATCGAGAACCTGAAAGCCTGCTCCTAAGAATCATGTTTCTCTCATTCTTCAAAGTCTTTGCAGATTGTTTTTCTCTTGAATGAGAGTTGCATATGGTTTGGCAACACAGCTTTCAAACTTCACACACCACCTCTTGACCGCAATGTCTCTTCTATCCCACATTATTTTCTCATTCCTTAGAATTTAGAATTCATAAACTGATTTTATGTCTCTTGGGTTATAAATTTCATCATGGAAGAAAGCTTAACATGCTTTAGTACAAAATAGGAAAACAGCACATTGTGCGAAATCAGAATCATTGCATGCCTGTATCAAAACAACTTATGTACCCCATAAATATACAGACCTAATATATACCCACGAAAATTAAAAATAAAATAAAATTTTCAAATGCTTACGATCTTTTCCCGTCTGCTACAATTATCTCACTCATGCTTAATCTGATACCTCAAGTGATACATCTTTATTAAATCAATCTTTCTGAAGCATTCATTTTTGCCATTGAAGAACTTTCTTTTCATTCTCAGATTTTAAGCACTTATATAATATTTATTTACATAAGGATATTAATAAGTTCTCGTTCCATAACAGGTTTGCAACAATCTCCAACAACTCTTGGTGAACATACAAGTCAACTAATAGTAGCAGAAGTGAATGTAGGTTACATTAGAGAACAAAGCCTACTATCTGAAGGCACTCAGCATGCTGTGGACATCAGATGGTGCCTTTTACCAAGAAAGTCCAGAGAGAACTGGTTACACAGGGATGGCTTAGGAGGGTTTCTTACCATACTTTTTTGATATCCATCTTTCTTTTTCACCATAGTGCAAAATTTTCAACTCTACCCTCCACTCAATACACATTAATGCTTTCATCACAAACGATAAAGAACAGGAAACTATAGCTATTCTTTATTCTAGTGTAACCACTTTTCACTGGTTATGCCAAGGCAATAGAACACTTTCACCCTTAAAAAGTAACCTCTCTAGGTTGACATACTTCCAAAATTATATCCATAATTTACTTGTGTTTTAAAATGAAAACTCAATAATTAAAAGTTAGGTTCAGAGGTCAAGCATTCCACTTGAAATCATTTGTTTTTCAGCTCTGACAGTTACATAGCCCGCCTTACATCCAAAAACTAAACTTCATTAACAGCATTCAATCTCAGGTTCCTCATTTGTAAAATGAAAGGCCAAACTAAGAAGCTACTCATCCTTAATGTACTTTGTGATTCTGATATGGATGTATTTTAAATGACCACATTCCACTTTAAGATATACTTGACACATTTCAGCCAAAATTCTTGACTGTAATACAATATTTAAGTGAAATGTCAGGCATAAACTGTGCCAGAACCCTTATATCCACACACAGCAGGACCCGAAATGAGTATCACTGTACTGAATTATACCAATAAGAGAAGTTGGAGGTCAGAAAAGCCACACAGAGCCGTGCAATAGTCAACAATGCAACTTAATGTCCTTTCCATATCCAGAACAACTTGCCATACAGCTTCTGCAAAAGAGATTAATGGTGATAGTAGCAGCAAGTGGAAGAGAAATGCAAGATACGGAATCCTAGCCAATATTCCATTTGTAATTTGTCACATCACAGCACAATAAGACTACTGCAATTTACTATTTGCAGTGTTGGCAATTTACAATTCAAATGAGTGCCTTGATTTTTCAAAGAATGGACTGTGTACACGTCAGTCAGCATGACACAAAAATGCCCGGTCAGGTTCATTTTAAATGCACGTTTTATTTGGTACTGTTAACTAATCACTATCATTACTTTTACTGTTTACGGATGCAATATTTATTAGGCAAAATGTAATTTGGAATCCTTTCTTGCACCCAAAACTAATTCATTTCCTGACTTTCCGAAATATTTATATCCTGATTAGACATATTATGTCTTTAAAGCTATTATACTAAGATGATTTATTTATTTCTAGGGGCAGTGTTAAAAAAACTACTCTCTAAAAGGAAGACTGAAAGGAAAAACGCCAGAGTGCTTTTCAGAACTCGGGAAAAAAAAGAAAGAAAGAAAGAAAGATGGGGAGATGAGGAGAAAATGGGACAAGGTCTAATTTAAGGCTATGGAAAAGGATTTAGGCGCCGGCCACTCCCAAGTTTGCATCCTGCTTTTAGACTCTGACTTCCCACTATGGCCCATGGCAAGACTCTTAACTTACTTGAATCAATTTCCACATCTGTAAAATGGGATGATGATACTCAGCTCACAGACATGTTGTGAGGATTAATTAGTGCTTGTGAAATGCTTTGAAGATGAAACGGGTTACATAAATGCTAACTATTATTATTATGAGAGGACTGCCCAATGCTGTAATTACAGAGTTTTAAGTCCCACAATATGACCTACTCCAAAATAATCATAGTTCCATGAGGGAAAAGCACAAGCTAGAGCTTTCCCCTTTCAATTTATTGAACAAATACAGGGAGAAGGCTCACATTTTCTTTTTCATACTTGCAACAAGCGGAGAATCTATTCTCTCCTTAACCTTGACATAAACAATTTCAGCAAGTCACTACAGCAGTTTTGAAGCAGGTTGGTGTCCTAAGGGATGTGGAGGCCCAAAGGACGGGGGGGGGGGGGGGGGGGGGAATAAAAGCCTGAGGATATTTTCAACACCACTTGAAACACAAAGGGAAAATAAGTAAGTGGTATCGCTGTTGTGATCCTCACTATCACTGTTATAGGGACGCAGGCATGGTCTTATGGAAGAGACACAGCTTCAAGGATCTCAGTTTACCACATAGAGGTGTAAAGCATTAAACTAAATTGTGGCTATGTCAGCTCTGTTGCTATTGCTATCAGGTTATTTATTATACATCCACCTCTAATACGGACTTTTATCTGTTGTCTCTTTCAAGATTAGCATCGACATAAAAATTGCCAATTAGCTTTCAAAAGATCCAATACAATTTTTAAAAAATTTTTTTAGCCATCTGTGATTTTTCTTCTGAAAGAATCAAGTGTTTATTTTTTGTAGATTATTAGGCCTTTGGTTCTAAAATATGCGAGTGAGCATTGAAAAAATATGTATCTCTATACCAAGATGAAAAGTTTTAAATATTGAGGCTAACTCTTTAGCAAATTGAAAAACGATGTCCTTATTTTTTCTTCATACAAGATTAACTTTAGCAACTTGCTTAAGCCAAAAATCTTTCTTCTTTTTATGTACCCTGAGAAGGTGAAAAAAAAAAAAAAATGAACCAAAGCCAACACGATACTGTAAGTCAAGTAAGAAACTAACTTAAATTAGCCTGGATTTTAAAACGACCCCTTCACCAGTTTATAGATCAATTACTTATCTTACACAATTCTTTGATTTGTCCTGACAAAAATAATTTAAGAAGTGATTTCTCTGAAATTGCTCTACAACATATTCGATGCTCACGTTGGTTTTAACATAGTATTGACAGTTTCCTTAATAATAAAACATAAAAATGCAAATATCCTAAACATTAAGACATGGATTTTAAAAACTGTTACCTGTAATTCATCAAGACAAAAGTGAATAAGAAAATGTATTTAAACATAAAATAAAATCCTCCTATCACGAAATGTAAAGAACATTTCAGGCTAAAAAGAGAATAATTTTGAACCTGCGAAGTGGCATTTTTGTGAACACAAAAATGGGAAGGAAGCAGAAGACATGAGTGGATAGGAGGAAGGATCTAGTATGAATTCTCAAATTGCAGTCCATCACTAAGTAGCCTTATTTAACTTCCAGCCAGCCACTTGCCTTCTTCAGGCCTCATTTTCCTTATCAGGGAAATGGGAGTAATAGTAGCTATTCTCATAGCATTACTATGAGGATTTAATAAATTAAAGTATAAAAATATTTTACTTCCTGACCCTGAGGCATGTCATAATGTGACCTATAAAATGATGGACTGGAGGCAGGTGGAAGGGTCAGGAAGCCACTGAAATCTAAATCCTGTACCTCCCTGGTATCTGCTGAGGATGTTGCTAGGGTTATACCTAACACCACGGTGTGCAAAGCAATTCTTCCAATTACACCTAAAAATACTAACGAAAAAGCTGTATTTTATTGATTCACTCAATAAAATTAAGTCATCCAGCAGCCTACGAAAAGCCATTTCATGTATAATATTTATAATAACTTAATGTTATTTCTATCAACAAGGATTCAAACACAACCATTTTTGCCTTACATAGAGGCACTTACATCCACCAATGCTGTAACATTTGCATTAGTTAACACCCTTTCATTAATTTATTAAATCATTCTCCAGGGTAACTTCTGTAGAATTCCCAGTTTTTGCTTTCGTGAAATTCTGTAGTTGATGAACCTCCAACTTTACAAGTGACTGAACTTAATTCCAGGAGAAGGAGGAGAAGACGGTGGACAGAAAGGACAAGAAAAACAGTAAGATATGACTTTTTTTGGTTCCCATCTTTTAATATTTTTCTAAAATTTACACTAATAAATACAGTCATTGGCCGGGCGCGGTGGCTCAAGCCTGTAATCCCAGCACTTTGGGAGGCCGAGACGGGCGGATCACGAGGTCAGGAGATGGAGACCATCCTGGCTAACACGGTGAAACCCCGTCTCTACTAAAAAATACAAAAAACTAGCCGGGCGAGGTGGCGGGCGCCTGTAGTCCCAGCTACTCGGGAGGCTGAGGCAGGAGAATGGCGTGAACCCGGGAGGCGGAGCTTGCAGTGAGCTGAGAGCCGGCCACTGCACTCCAGCCTGGGCGACAGAGCGAGACTCCGTCTCAAAAAAAAAAAAAAAATACAGTCATTTAAAAACTGCAGGTATCTAAAACTGCAATATAAACTGGTCCTTTGGGTAAGTCAGAGAATTTTATTTGCTCATTTTTAACAGTTGTATTTTTAGTATCCTCCAAACAAAATCCTCTTTATCAATCTCATTACCATTTGCAGCTTTTCTAGGTAGTTTCCAAAGTGGATGCATGCTCATGGTTAGAAAGGATCCTTCTTGACAAAGATTTCACAGTCAGAAACTACTATCAAATGCAGTCAAGCAGGAAGAAAGAATACACTGATGACCAAGTGTGCTGAAATAAAGAAACATAAGGTGCTGCTGTCTATGAATTCACATTAGAGTTTCTTCCACTGGTGTTTGTGTGGTAACCTATCTAATTAAACTGCATGAATTATACTTTTCCTTCCTCTATTCAGCAGCATTTTTCACTGGATGGTGGAAGACCTCAAGTTTAACAGTTAACACTATGTTTTCTTAAACATTCTCTCTAATTCCTAGCTAGATAATTCATATCTCTTCTTCACTATGCCTAAGAGCCTTGGACATTATTGTTTGCTACAATTCAATCATCTTAAAGAGCAGAAAGTCATTAAAATAGCACAAGACATTCAATGGTGTCAATTATTCTACTCTTGAAACCATCTGAAATTAAGGCCAAACTAACAACAAATAAATAGAACTATACTATTTACTGTCCTTGCTTTAAAAAGATAATATCAAAACTAGGCAGACCATTTCCTTATTCATATTTTCGATAAAGATTGAATTCAGATTTATGAAAAACTCCAATTCAACTAATGATCTCATCAGTCAAATTCATACTATCTTTTAGTTATACTGGATAAATCAATTTTTCAACATTATTTTTAGGACAAATGGCTTCACTGTTTTATTTCAAGAACAGACTCAAAGAAGTGAAAAGGAATAGAAAGTCATCTGAGTGAAATGCACACCTTGCAACTTATTACAATAAGTAATAACTTGCAACAGAGTACAATAAAACTTGTAGATGACATAAAACAGTTTATAATCTGGAAAAAAGTATATAACAATGGAATTACAGTGTCTTTAATTATTATCATCCCTCACTTAAAGAAAAAGAATATCTTTTCAAATTGTCCACATTGTGAACTTAAGCTAGCATTATTTATACGTAAGAAGATATTTAGAAAATGTCAATGGTGGGCAGTAAGCAATTTTCAAAATAAATAACATGCAACAAATTGAAATGAATATAATATAATATATATATTTATATAACATATAAAAATTAAATTCTTGTGTTTAATTACACACAGATATGTATATACTATATACACACATATTACATATATATTTAAAAAGCGTTTGCAATGTTTTAACAAGATTCCCAATGCTAGCTAAAAAATGCTAAACAAACAATATATAAAAACATCATAGAAATAGGTGACTTTCTCTAACAATCAAATGTATATTCTAATACACTTAAGTGATACCTGGGATACTATTTGTTTTTAATTTCAAAGATATAACACTTATAGCATAATAATATCTGCTTTTGTAAGTAACTCTGAATTTGGCATATTCTTATCCTTAGTGTTTCAAGAAATAATATACATCCAATGGATAAAGTAGGAAAAAATATAAATGTAACTCTCTGGCGTATAAAAACATCACACACACACACACACACACAGCCACGGGGTTTTTAGTGTTTAATGTAAATTACTTTTTAAAAATCTGTTCAAAATATCTACTATTATAAGTACCTAATATAAGCAGACATCTGTAAACTTGGGCAAAACACTTTATATAACTCTTCATTACTGTGAGCTGAATAAGCAACTTTCATTAAAATTTGCTTACTTTTTAACACAGAGCAGAGGTTCATTCGAGATCCAGGTTGGTAAAACAGAAGGGCAGATGTCACAAGTACAGACAAGAGGCAGTTATTAAATAATTCAGAGAAAAATGTCCCAATCCTATGTTAACTTTTCCCACAAAGTCCAGTTCAAATGTTTAAATAATAAAACTGCCAGTATAGTTGTCAACTACATTTGAAGCTCATCACAGACTTTGTAATTTCCTAGAAGTTTTTAATCTAGCCTCCAAATTACGGGATGTTTACTTAATTTTACTTTTTAATTATATTAAGAAATACATGAAATAGTATAATTCATGCCTGATAAAAATCATAAAAATGCAGTATCAAATAGCAAATGATTAAAAGATGCTTTTATTATCCATACTTTGTTAAACTGACTTTCCAAGTATCACTGGTTTTTTTTTTTTAAATCAGGAAAGGGAATAAAGAATGACTCAATTCTCTCTCTCTCCATCTCTCTCTACCTCTCACCCTCCCCTTCCCTTTCTCCCTCTCTCTCTTCCCTTCCACAGCCCTCTCTCCCTCTGCCTCTCCGTCTTTTTATCTCTGTGCTAAACTGAAATAATCCGACAAGTCTTCAGCTTTAGCCGGGCCAGTGAAGCATGGGGTTTAAGCTTGTGGCTGTAAGATAGTGACCTGAGTGTGATTACCTGCCCGTAGAGCTAGGATTTTAAGCAAGTTATTTGATTCTCTGGTCATTAAACGCATCACACACAGGCTAATGTTTCAAATAGACGGCAGTCACCATAATTAGCTTCAGGACACTCAGAATTTCTTTCTTGGGCTTCTCTGTTTTCTCCCAATCTGCCTCCTTCTAGAGAGACTCTTCACCATCTTGCCACAGTCCCTAGTACCCTGAGCTACCCCTATCCTGGGAAAAGCTTCACTCCTTTCACCCCCGAAGAGTAGCAGCCTTTATTTTAGCCATCTCTCCACCACTCCCACTATGCTGCACTTATTTCAGTTTTCCTTTTGTGTCCTGTTCTCTACTTTGAACAGTGAATTAATTACCTGAGAACTAAACTGTGCTGGGTTGTAAACACTAGAAATAAATTAACTTGTGACTACTCTAAGGATCACTTCTATTTTAAGAGAAAACTTCTATGCATAATAATCCTTAATCTGGCCAGGCACAGTGGCTCACATCTGTAATCCCAGCACTTTGAGAGCTGAAGCAGGAGAATTGCTTGGCGTCAGGAGTTCAAGACCAGCCTGTGCAACATAGTGAAACACCATCTCTACATAAAAAAAATTTTTTGAAAAAAAATTAGTCTGGTGTGGTTGGTGCACGCCTCTAGTCCCAACTACTCAGGAGGCTAAGGCAGGAGGATCACTGGAACCCAGGAGGTTGAGGCTGCAGTGAGTCATGACTGCACCAGTGTACTCTAGCCTGGGTGACACAGTAAGATTCTATATATATAAATAATCCCAAACCTAAGGAAATCAAGTTTTAATGGTGGGCATTTTAGAAACCAAATCAACAACATTCATTTTTTTGTTTTTGTTTTTTGGATTTTGTTTGTTTATTTCTGAGACAGAGTCTCACTCTGTCGCCCAGGCTAGAGTGCAGTGGCGCCATCCCAGCTCACCGCAACCTCTGCATCCCAGGTTCAAGTGATTCTCCTGCCTCATACTCCCGAGTAGCCGGGATTACAGACGCCCCGCCCGCCACCGCGCCCTGCTGGATCGCGAACTCCAGACTCCGCCCACCTCGGCCTCCTAAAGTGCTGGATTTACAGGCATGAGCCACCGCGCCTGGCCAACAACATTCATTTGGAGGAAACCTGAGGATTTGGGAACCCTGCAAGCCAAGATGTAAAGAGAGAAAGAAGCCAGCCAGAACCAGATGAAAACCTTTAACTCTAACATTAAATTCTTATATTTCTAATAAGCATATTACTCTCCTTTGAGTCTATAATTAAAGTTTCAGGTAAATAAGACTACATTCAAATTCATAAAAGAATTAGTAAAGGATGAAAAATATTCTCAGTATAATCTGTGCTGTGTCTTATTCAGAATGCCTGTCTTAATCACATAGGCTTCTGATTGCTAACAATTAAAATCCTGATCTCCTTTTTCTCCCCCTAATAGATGAAAGCCTTTGTGAAGAAGATGTAAAATTCACCCTGTCATATTACTGACAAGTGGCACTGAGCTGGTAAAGTAGTGTATTAATACTGATTACACTGATTAATAGTACCGTAAAAATTGGTTCAATGGTGCTTTAACGTTTTTTAAAGAAACAGATGAAAGACATTCTGGGCAGAATATATAATAGCTTTACATCATTCTATCACAAAGAAAAATCTTTGAAATGTATGAATTAAAGTGAAAGCCAAACTGTTCCTACTGTATATCAATAAATTCATTTAAAAATTGAAATGTCTAAACATCTCTCCCTAACCCCCCGCTATCAGGAAACTTTAAGAAAATAATGCTCAAGGCTTATGACGGATCCTGCTAAATTCAAGCACCGTCAATCTCTTTCATGCAAATGAATATGTATTCAGTATTATATCATTGTAACAAGAATCAATATCAATTATGTTTCCAATATGACAGGTCCTAGGAAAACATATTGTATAAGATAACATCAATACCATAAATTCTTCTAAGCAAAAGTTATATGTTTAAACACATCAATTGGTAAGAATGTTCTCGTATATAGTCCATTCTACTCCAATGTCAAAGATGGTTGATTAGCAGAAAAGGGATTCCCTTGTGCCCCTTTGACAGCTGCAAGGGCTATATTCCTGGAGTTGTGTAGTTCACCGAAATGTTTGCAGCTACTCAGACAGACTTAGGAGCCTTGGTCAAGTAGCTTCTCTACTATAATGCTCTATTAAAACAAACAAACAACAACAAAAAAAACTAAACAAAACAGCCCTTTGGAGTTAAGATTTAAGATGCAGAAAGTGTTAAATTAGAGTAAATTACAATTTTACTGGATAAACTCAAGAATCTATTTGTTTTGGGGAGTGCTTTTCATGCCACTACTATGCAGCACTAGTAGGATGGTCAATGCTGTACTAGTAAGCCTGGCTAGGTAACAAATGTTGCAAGAGTCTCTCCTTGCTACATTAAAGAAAACAAACAAAACAAGAATGATTTCTAGGCTGGGCCTGGTGGCTCACGCCTGTAATTCCAGCACTTTGGGAGGCCCAGGCAGGTGGATCACCTGAGAGCAGGAGTTTGAGACCAGCCTGACCAACATGGTGAAATCCCATCTCTACTAAAAATACAAAAAATTAGCCAGGCATGGTGGCCGGCACCTGTAATCCCAGTTACTTGGGAGGCTGAGACAGTAGAATTGCTTAACTGGGGGCAGAGGTTGCAGTGAGCCAAGATCACACTATTATACTCCAGTCTGGGCAATTGAGCAAGACTCTGTCTCAAAAAAGAATGATTTCTAATGGCAACCAATGATTTGTGGGGCTTTTAAAGGAAAGTAATTAAAAATAGCTCTGTAGCAATAACAAAAGGGGGCAGTTGTGAGCTATGATGCCAAAGCATTCCGGTTCTTAAGTTAGATACTGGTGAACTCTTATGCTGGCTCAGCCACTACTTAGCTGTGGGGCTTTGGGTAAGTCACTCAACCTCTCTGAAGTTCAGGATCCTTATCTGTAAAATGAATATAATCATATTTAGTGGCTAAATCTTAAGGATATTCTGAAGGCTAAATGACAATTAATGTAAATTCATATAAAGTAAAATTCTTTTAACTGCTATTTGTCATTATTATAAATTGGAGTTGATCAATCTAGAAAGAGCTACTTTGCAAAATAGTGACCTCTCTGGTACTGGAAGTCTTCTACCAAGCCAGAAGAGGATCTATCTGTTAAAGAACATCAGGTAAGAAATTCTTGGCATTGAGTCGGAGGTTGTTCTATTTGACTTCTAAAGCCCTTGGTATCCTTGGAAATCTATAACTACCCTGCAAGTCTCTTTTGCACCTCGACTATGTTAAGTTTAACCAACTTTTATTGAGCTCCAACTACTGTTCATGTAAACATTAGCGAGAATCAGTCCCTTCCCTTGAGGGACTTCCTTCAGTTGGAGGAGACAGAAACATGGACAATTCCATGCTAACATGGAATATCAGTAACACAAGTTCTACAAAACTTCGTTTCAGGAAGGGCCTCCTCAAAGACATAATCTCAAACTGAATCCTGAAGATACAACATGGCGGACTTCTGTGTAAACTAAAGACTCCAGCCTTCACTCTGAATAAAAGGCACATGCATCCCTCCAGGCAAAGTGCAAAGGATAAATTTAACAGGCACAACACTGGAAGTAAAAAAGGCCACTTCACCACTATAAAGCACTTTTTTCAAAACCAGATTACAGAAAAAAAGATCCAATATATTATTTTTCTTAATATTCCAAAAATATTAGGACATTTGTATATCCCATGATTTTATGATAGATTTGTAAAAAGTGAGCCTACCTAAGGCAAATTTCAAAAGAAGAAAAATGCTTCTCAGCGCTTAAGGACTGAATTTCCACATCATTCCAGTGCTAAAAAGTTTGAATTTTTCCCAAAAGTCCACAGCTTTGCTCAAGTTGTGACAAATATAAATTCTATACTTATGATGTAGTCTTTTCTTCTGGGCTTCTCAGGAGCTAATGCTTGTGTACTGTATGTGGTTTAGTGCATGTTAAGTATATATTTAAAAATTCCATTTTTGCAAAGTAAATGTGACAAATGTATGCCACTAAAGTCTTTATCGTCAAAGCTGGATAACTCACATGTTTTACGTGCAGAGTATTGAGAGTTCAAAGAAGCAAAGCAGATTTTGATCATTATGATGCTTCCAGGAAAATGAATGAAATGATTCATAGTATAAAGTTTTTCAAAGTGCTTTTGAATAGACGTGTATCTAGTTTCTAAAACATCTTATATAGCATTAAAAGCATAATTGAGCAAAATATGATTACATGGAATAAAATTGGAATAAAATTATGTTCAAAGGCAGAAGTAAAATGCATTTTATAATCTAAATTGGGGAGAATACATTTGCAACACTTAATTTAGTGCATCCCCTTTATTGCTGGCTTGCTAACATAGCAGAAAAGCAGGCCAGTCCGTCTGCTCTCACCTCCATGCAATGCCTGCCTTTTGCAGGTGTGCCTCAAGGACTTCTCCTTCTCATTCTTTGAATCGTCTTGCAGACACTAATGAGCATCGCTCTTCAGCTTTAATTATTGGCCCCTGACAAGTCAACATAATAGGAATCAGCTTAACCAAGCATACTCCCCAGCGACATGTTCAATTACTCAGGTTGTACCTCTCCAAGAGAGGTCTGAGGGGTTGCTAATATAACACTGTCAAAAAAATAAACATAGGTATCACTTACAGTTTATCTTTTGACCTTTATGTCACCGAATCTAACAGGATATATATATTTTTGTCTCCTCCCAGAAAAGATCTGCAACTTAAATGTGCTACAAGACCTTTTCAAAAAAAAAAATTAAAGTACCTGTCTGAGGTCCACATGATGAATGAAGTTACATAATGTACTTTACAATCTAAAAATGCTGGAATTTGTTAAGGGAGTCATTTCACCTCTTTAAAAAAATGAAAAGATATTCTGATCTGTTGTTTACTCCTACCACTTTATCCCTTCACATCAGGAAAAAGCAGTAATCCTGTTACTTTAATGTAACAATTAGTAATCATGAGTGGAAAATCAAACGCATATTAAACTAAAAATTTTAGGCATAATTTTTCAACAGAAATATACTATGCAGCAAATGACAGTGGTTTATAGTAATATATCCCTTTGTTACAGTACAGAAATAAATAAATTAGTATTTTTACTTAAAAACTGTAGCATAGTAACATCATTGGTAAGTTAACTAAATACAACCAGCAAACTGAAAACGGCACCATATTTGAGCTATATCAATAACACTCTTCTTATAATTTTTGTAACCATTTGGTTGTTATAAGAAGTGTTCCCATTAGCTCTTATAAAAACTGAATCTCCAATTTATACAACCCGTTGAAGACACTCTATTTGTCAGCAATTTCCACCATCCCCTAAAGTCCTGTTACCTTCAAACTTTAATCCTGGCAGTACCCACAGTGAAAGGTTCATCCAAGAAAGAACTAATTAAATTTGACCTAGTACAATGGTCACAGACTACACACTTCTAGAATGCTGAAATGTAAAAATGCATCACTACCTAATAGGGTGATAAGATGTCCAAGGGAATAAGATGAATCTTCACAAAAGTATTGCATCTGCTACTAAAGAAATTCAAAGCACGTGTCCTAATGATAATGGGCCAATTTTAAGTTTACATAACACCTTGATTTTTAAACAGTGCCAAAATTATATATTTTTATACATGATATAACATTACATAAATCATAATATATTACGTCTTTATTATTATGTTGAGTAAGTAGTATTTTTTTATTGCCTTTTACCAAGATTATTGAGATGTAACCTTTACTTGGGCAGGGACCTTGAATATTTCAACTTTGTAACTGCAATGCCCAGATCAGAATCTTGCTCATTTAGAGTAAATGCTCTACAAATATTTGTAAAAATAAATAATGACTGAATCAACAAATGAACTATCCATATTCTGAATGTTCAACACACTCTATGTATAGGTGTTTGTCAATCCTTCAAAGAGTAGTTTCTTAACTAACACACTAATATACTAACATGAAGTTTAGGCTGACCACGCTGTTAAAAACCTTTCTAGAATAGCAAACCATTATTGCTGCTTATCGTTTGTGATAATATGTTATTGTACAATAATCTATTTTCCTCTTTGATATGAAGGTAACTTTGAGAAGTAGTAATAATAGACAATAAATTATTTAGGAGAATGTGAATGTCACTACAACATATAAGCAGCTTAATTTTCATTAACAGTTAGTCTTCTAGGTTAAGATACTCTGATGATAGATATTAGAAACTTTCATTAGTCTTCCTCTTTTTTACAGTAGCATAGAAGTAAATAAATTTATATTAGACGTGTTGAATCCTTTAGTAAGTGATAGCTAAAATTTGGAAAACTATCTACATTTGTGATCTGATTATAAATAGAGAATATGTGGAGTTCATGATATTCCTCATGCAACTAACATTTCAATGAATTTATTATCAGGCTCTGATAGCTGAGTATTTGCTAAACTTGAATTCCAAATTTATAAAACAGTTTATTTTTATAAAACAGTTATTAAAACTTTATTAAACAGTTTTATAAAAACTTTATTAAACAGTTATTTTTTTCCAAAAATCCTTAAAATGTATTTGTATACTACATTTATAACAACATTTTTAATTTTAAGAAACTGTTTTAAAAGTGTGGAATGTTTAAAAGTATGAAATATTAATACACATTTCTACAAGAGTGTTTATTCCTTTCCCATCCATTAAACTAGTTCCTCAAAAGCATTCTTAGTATTAATAGAAAAGTAAACAAGAGAAGAAAAATCTGTAAAACTGGCTCAGCATTTCTAGTCATTAATGAATAATACGGGGGGGCTTTTTCTCCCTTTCTTTCAAGTCCTCAGAGATAACCTAAGAGTACAGTACCACTTGTCCTAAAAGGGAGCTTTTCAAAATGACAGGACAGTGAGACATCCAGGCCCTACCTGGGGCCCCATCTCATACCAAAGACACCTGAAAAGTAGAAGGGCATTTCTGTTATCACCAAATTAAATGACCCACCCCTTTCCTAGAACCAATCTTTATTCCAAAATCATCACGATAAAACAATGCACAAAATAAAATGACTGATTCGGGGTGACAAAACTGAACCATGCTTCATTTCAAACTTTAAAACTGAGACCCCTCTATCAGTTATTATGTGCAAAACAGCCCACACATTATGACCAATGAAGATTACACCACAGTTTTCGATTCAAGATTTACATCAGTTCAATAGCACATCCCTCAAAGTCTGGTTAAATGTGAGATTTATCAATGTAATAATAGAAGCAGAAATAAATTACAGTGTAGAGGCCAAAACAAAGAGATAAGGCTTCCAAACAGATTAGAAAAGGGGGCAAGTCAATGAAGTCCTGAGATAAGGGCAGCTGCTCTAGATGGCACAGGTTCAGAGGAGAAGGCCCTTTGAAAGGCATGCCAGTGTGAAGAGGGAGACGAGAGGCCCGGGGGTAGGTGAGGAGAAGGACAAAGGAAAGAACAGGGTGACTGAGACCAGCTTGACAATGAGCATGAATGGAACAGGGCAAGAGGGCGAAAATAAGTAGTTCTACCTCAAACACTGAGGGACTCTCTTTCTACTTCCTAGTTACTGATACCTTCCTATCTCTTCCCAAAGTATCTGTGGGAGCTACATTCCCCAAACACCCAAACCCTAGAAGCTATTAACTGTCAAAGGCAAACATAGTTTAACAGACACTTAACAATCACAGCTTTCCCAGTCTTCTGAATGGATAGTTCCTAAACGATAATCCAATTTAAAAATAAACTTTTTTACTTCTCTACTGCTAACTTTGCTCTTATAACTTTCAGTAAGATATCAGGTAGAATTGCAATCGGACTCTTAAGATTACATGCCCTAAATGTAGGAGTACGTAAGGTACATGAAATTGATTATTTCAACATCTGTTTCTCACTTCAACATCAAGAGTTCCTTTGTAATTATTAAAAACAAAAAAAGAAAATCTAACAGTTTTTCCTAACACTTCCAATATGTTATCAAACATTAAATGACCTTTTCCATGGATTTTAGAAAGCAGATTTCTTTGGCAAGTACTTCTTTTTTTTTTCTTCCAGCTGACCCATTCCCTTCAGACAAGACTATGTAAAGCAGAGAGGGGCTGATGAAGGGAGGATAATGACACCAGTATGTGGTCAGGTGGGCAGAGCTCAGGCCAGTATATTTCCACTAGGCAAGCCAGTCGCCAGCACTCAAATAGTACTTTCTGCTAAGACAATGATAAACCTATCACAGAATTTTAAAGACTAGCAGGGTGCAGTGGCTCATGCCTGTAATCTCACCACTTCAGGGCTAAGTGGGCAGATTACTTGAACCTAGGAGTTCGAGACCAGCCTGGGCAACATGGTAAAATCTCATCTCTATAAAAAATACAAAGAAAAAAAAAAAAAAAAAGAATACCCAGGCATGGTGGCTTGCACCTGTAGTCCCAGCTACTCAGGAGGCTGAGGTGAGAAAATCACCTGAGCCTGGGAGGAGGGAGGTTGCAGTGAACCATGATTGCACTGCTGCATTCCAGCCTGGACAACAGAGACTTTGTCTAAAAATAAAATAAAATAAAGTAAAAAGAACTTTCAAGACTAAGACACTAAGTGTGATTTCAATATAATCCCAACTATTCTACATGTGGATCTTGAACAGGGATGGTAAAAGATTACCATTCAAAAGGCTGATCACATTGGCAACCTCTAGGTGTCAAGGTTCCTGCTGGCAATTATTCTTCCCCCTGAAAGTTCTGAAATTGTCTTTTAAAAACTACAGAATGACAAAACTATTTTTTTTTTTTTACAGAGAAACTGATGGCAAATGTAATATGCCTGAATGTCTGCTTTGAAATATTGTGATAGTCTAAATTCTGAACTTCTTTCTACTGACTGATAAGCAGCATACTTAAGTTGCCTATTAACACACCTGCCCTAACTCCATATCCAGTTAAGTAAAAACTGACCCCAGCTTTAAATCTCTCCGAGTCAATTGTACAGGTCTTGAAAATGAATGTCTTTTTGTTGAAAACCATGGCCCTTTACTTATTCTGTGGTCTTTTGATATTCATATGATATACGGCTACCATATCTGTCTAAAAGGATGGCAGATGTCATGCCTGTGCCAACTCATGTGCCTGTGTTCTGCTTTACAAAACAGACTGCATGTTGCTTAAGCCAAGTAGCACATCCTATTGTTACATATTCCTAATATTTTTGGGTCCTTTACACAAACATCTATTCAGCAAATCTGGCAACTTAATGAAGTTGGGAACCCTTCTGTCTAAGATCTCCAGAAATTCATCAGGTCTAGTGGCATTTCCTATTTTTTATGATGCTAAGTATGCCTGTATGCCATATTTCCAAGCTTCCTATTATCTCATCCCTAGCTTTTTTAACCCTAGCAATTTATACATCAGCCCATGCAAAGAAGAGGTTCAGTGCTGGAGTTTACTGGTTGTATTAGTCTGTTTTCATGCTGCTGATACAGACATATCCAAGACTGGAAAATTTACAAAAGAAAGAGGTTTAATGGACTTACAATTCCACATGGCTGAAGGGGCCTCACAATCATGGTGGAAGGCAAGGAGAAGCAAGTCACATCTTACATGGATGGCATTAGGCAAAGAGAGAGAGCCTGTGCAGGGGAACTCCTCTTTTTAAAACCACCAGATCTCATGAAACTTACTCACTATCATGAGAATACCATGGGAAAGACCTGCCCCCATGATTCAATTACCTCCCACCAGGTCCCTCCCATAATACATGGGAATTCAAAACTAGATGTGGGTGGGGACACAGCCAAACTATATCACTGGTTATTTAAGACCCTATTTCTCATCCTCATGTGTCTCAAACTCAAAAGATGGTAAGCCAGGACTATAGTGAAACTTTCTCCTTTTCCTCCCAGAATCTAAAAGCCTCTTGATATGGTTTGGGTATGTCCCACTCTAATCTCATCCTGAATTGCAGGTCCCATAATCCCCACATGTCGTGGAAGTGACCCAGTGGGAGGTAACTGAATCATGGGAGCAGTTACCCTCATGTTGTCCCTGTGATAGTGGCTGAGTTCTCACAAGATCTGATGGTTTTATAAAGGGCTTCCCCCTTCACTCAGCTTTCTCATTCTTCTCTCTCCTGCTGCCTTGTGAAAGACATGTTTGCCTCAGCTTCCGCCATGATTGTAAGTTTCCTGAGGCCTTCCCAGCCATAAAGAACTGTGAGTCAATTACACCTCCTTCCTTTACAAATTATCCAGTCTCGGGTATTTCTTCATTGCAAAGTGAGAATGAACTAATACATTTTCACTGGATCCAAGAAGAGATGCAAAACATGACCCTTGTATGTCAAATGCTGTTACAATCTCCCATCCCAACAGCACCACGTGTTTCAAGCACCAAGGCTATTATCTGTCTTCCATCTCAGAGTTAGGGAAGAATAATATATTCTAGGGACTTTTTTGCTTGTCACTGACACTAAGATACACAAAAAGACTACTACTTGTAACATTCATAGTTATGGGAAAATTATGAGGTGATGTTTTCTTAAAACTAAGAAGCTCTAAGCTTAGAACCCAAGTAACCAGATTTCTAATTACGATGACAGTCCTAAGCTCAATTCACAAAACAGACAGAAAAAAAAAAAAAAAAAAGGCTTTGCATTTCTTGCTAACACAGATAAAACATTGTGTTTTATTCTTCCAATTTGTGAGATATTCTGTAAACTCTAGTCTAAGACCAGGGATGAAGGACACATGATATTAAACCATCTTACTATAATTTAACTTAATCCAGCAGTAATAAAGATAGTTGTAATTTACTGTTAATATTGGGAAAGGTTGATGAAATAAAGTAAAAATCTCCCACTGGGGTTCAATCAGAGCTCATCAACTTTCAGATGAGTATAAATGAAAATCAGAAAACAAGCCAGTGGGGAAAGAATGGCAAGTCAAGGCTTAAGCCTAGCTGTTCTACCTCCCCTAGATAAAGAGGCTGAGCCACTCAAGCATCCAGGCACTGGTTTTCCATAGAACTCAAGGTTAAAGTTTGGCACAACTAATCTTGCTTCTCAATATTTCTTCTCAGGGCTGCAAAGCATTTTAGCAATTAAGTATGAAAAACACCTACTCCTGGAAGCATAAAATTCATTTTGTGGATTTATATTCTCCCATTATTGGGCTGTACTTAATCACTGCTTTTTTTTTTTTTTCATCATCTACTCAGTGGGGTTCTGTACAATTAAGATTTTTCAACATAATTACAATTATATTTCTGTAACATAGTTTTATGACAAATTGCATATACTTTTAGAGTTATCAAATTATCCAGAATCGAACCTACCAGATACATGAAAGCACCGTGTTAATAAAACAACTGCTATAACTAGAAATGATAAAGAATCTTTGGAATGCTAATATGGTATTTTTTAAAGGATAAGGAGATGAAATTTAATACCACTTTTACAAAGATGCTGTACCTAAAAAAATTCATTTGTTAAAGGTAACATTGCTATCAGAATACCCGTGCATCAGTTGCCTTTAAAGGCAACTGAGCTTGCCTTTATTTTAAATGTATCCACATTTCAAAATCTACTAAACACCCTAAAATTTCAAGATAAAACCTCTGTCTTTTATTCTTTAATGTTACTGCATCAGCATTACAAAGTACATTAATATTTATGAATAACAAAATACATTATGAAATCTTATGAAGATGTCTTCTCCATTTATTCTACCCAGTTTATTAACATTAATAAAAATGCCATATTTATTATCATCCATGGCTGGTGTGAGCATTTCAATATGTTACCCAGCAGCACTTGAAATACTGATACAAAAGTGAGAGTACGTTATTCACTGGCTTTCTAAAACAAGCTTTTAGCATTTTAAATCTAGGTATTCATCTTTGATGCTGCATCATTATTTGGATAACACTAAATTCATGAAGTGTCAATCTTAGGGTTATAATAAGAACTAAGTAGGTGTGAGCTCATTCTGATTTATTCCTAGGTCTCACGCACCACAAATGTTTTATGTTTATTACCCTTGAATGCTCAGATATACACAAAAAAAGTAACTGCCATAAGAGATGTTTCTGTATGGTTCACTACTGAATACCCAGTACCCAGCATAAAACCCTGCTCTCAGCAGACACTGATATATGTTTATTGAATGTGTGAATAAATCCAGCTTCATCACATTTGATGCCATATGAGAAATTTATTTTCGGGCAATACAGAATTTATAAATGAATATAAAATTTGAAATCAAATTTCCAAAGATTTTATTTTTAAAAAATTTCAAATTCCTGTAAAATCTTACAGTTGCCCTTGAAATGCACTTTTCCCCCATGTGTACATCCTTCATATGAAACCAAATCATCAAGTTGTTGACTTCAATAACCGACAATGGATGGATTAACTGGCCTTTTAAGTCTCTTTATACAATTCCTTTACTAACATTGTATACTTATAGAAGTACCTTGAGTCATAAATGTTACATTTCAAACCTTCAGCTTGACTTTCTTGGGAGGCACTAGGTTCCCAAAGCACAGAATAAGTTGCTTATACTTTAAGAAAATTTAAGATGACTCTCTTCTCATCTCCATCCACTTTCATGTTGCTGTTTATTAATCTGATTAATCTGTCTGTTTGTCTGTTTGTTTTCAAAGTAGAGTAAAAGTAAAATCAACATTACTTCACTTCTCAAATCATTTCCCAAAGCTAGAAAGAGGATTACTGTGGGCATTCAAATTATAAAAAGGCTATTCCCACAATTTATAAAACAGGTCAGGAAACTACAAGCATTAAATCAGCAATCAATATCAGGCCTGCCCAAAAAGCAATCCATGAAGAAAAATTTTATTTAGAGTTCTTACAACATTAATGAGGCAGAGAAATCTTTGCTGACTAAAGCCAGAAGTTAGCAGAGAAAAGAAACAAAGACTGTTTTCATAAAATCATAACAACCACGTTGCTAAGGTGTAAAGGGGCCATTTAAATATCTAGGTTACTTTGTGCCTTGAACTATTTTGAACATTCCAGGGAAATGCTGCTGAATCCATTTTAGGGAGTCCCAAATGCAAAATTAGCCGCACTGTGAGAAAAGTTCAAAGAAACTTTTAACTTAAGAAACTGTGAGTGAGTGAAATCTGTACATTGGTGTAAACGGCCCCTGTCCCTTAACTTACAAAGTTTACTTTTATCAACTCTGGGTAAAATGTAGGGTCCTTTCAGAAACTGGACTGGATGAATGGCCTGAAGTGATACCCAATGCACATTTAGATTTTTACAATGCTACCTGGCAGACAGCACGGTAGGGAAACAAGTAACTATTTTTCACTCCTCTTTTGATTGCTGAAGTATTAAGCACCATCAGTTTAGCATAAAAATCCCTACTGAGTTAGTAATACCAAGCAAAACTTCAGCTTAAAGGCAGAAAACTTGTTTTAGGAGGTAAACCATAAAAGTCTAACTCTGCTTATTATGATTTTAACGTTAACATTCTCCTACCTCATTACCTCTAACACATTTACTAGAACTCAAAGTACAAAAACCACAGCTTTATTTTTATAAAGACAAAAGGAACATTAACATTAATCATGGACTGGTGTGATGATTACTGTGTCCTAACAGAATGATTTTTATGTGAATGTTTCTAAATATTTTACAAACAGAACCTCTGTGGTACAAAGTAAGAGAAGTGTGAATATTACACCAATTTTTGAAATGCTTATTCCTTGCATTTGACACTTACAAATCTTCACCTATATTCTGGGCATCTGTGTGCACGGCTTATCTTCCCTGACAGACTGAAAATACCGTGAAGGCAAGTCGTGCATCCTGGCATTTGTATATGCAGTCTGGGGTCTCTGGCACACACAAGGCAGCCATGAGCTACTTCTACAAGGCTGTGAAATTCAATTTTAGGAAGCTGATCTGAATACAGGACAAGCTACATTCTTCAACACTAGCTGAATCAGATGAAAGGTGATATTTTGTTCTCTCAACTTTCTTAATCTTGTATTTTTTTTTTTTCTTAATTATTTTGGAACTCCAGTAGCAACAAGGGGTGCAATTTGGGGGCATGTAGAAACAACAACAACAAAATATCTAACACTATTAAGTAATGGAAATAGAATTTTACCCTCAGTAACCTTTACAGTAGGAAGAATTGAACGAAACCTGCTACAGGAAGAATGACAACCTAAATAAAGTCTAAAGATCCATCTATACTCAGTGTGCATCATCAAGTTACTGGCTCCAGTCATGCACAGCTACAAACGCATGCAAGAAAAATGCAAGAAAAAGTACCCAACCTGTTCTGACCACCATTAATGCGACCACCAAGCATGTACCGGAATATCCAAAACCTTACAACCCTGTCTAAAAAAAAAGAATACAATTGCTAGTAAAAACAAAAACCTGGGCATTACCAACCTAAACTGAGCTTGCAGAGGGAAGGGAAGTCAAGCACCTTAATCACGTGCAGATCATGATCAACGAAACCAAAAATATTTTTCAAAACTTAATGGCCAATAAAGAATTTCGTTTTCCCAGTACTTGTATAAATGTCCCTTGAGTAATATGAGTAATAAGCAGCGATAATACATCAAGACGATAGCATAAGAACAAAACAAATATAACAATAAAAAGCTCCAAGAAGGGAGGTATGAGAAGGTAACGTTTTGTCAGCAAGTATAATTTCACCCTCTTAGCAAACATTGTAATTTTAAAAAATAGACCAAAGATATTAAAAATAAAAATCCTAATTCTGTAGAGCCATTTAAAAGTACTTATATATCAAAAAGGATGACCACTACCTATATTTTGAAGCTTTCAATAGTCTCTTTTCTCTGATTGTTCCAATGGATAAAGAAAATGGTTATTCACTTTCATCAATTTTCCTTTTTTCAATACTTTAAAAAAGTGGTTTATTAAAAAAACACACTTTTAAGTTTTAGCACTTAATTCAAATCTGTAATTGGAATTATCAAGAATTATTCCCTCTTCTCTTTTCCAAAATAATCCAAAACTCAGAACAGTTGGTCAGTGTGATTGCCAGAAAAAAAAAAAAAAAAAAAAAAAAAAGCTTAAACAATACTGAACTGCAGTTTATATAAGGGGAAAAATTTTGTTGAATTTTAGTAACATGATTTGTTTTAAAACAATTTTAAGACTAACTGAATATAGACTAGTCAGGCTGAACAAAATTTTGAATTTTTTTTCAAGTTTCCAAGTTCAAGACACTGTTCTGATAAGATGTACTTTTTCTATTACCAAACAATACAGTGTACTTACCTAAACAAAAGGAGAAAAAAAGGAGCATATATATCAAAGGAGAGATCAAAGGAGAGATGGCACATAACTTTTCTAGCTTCTAAGATAATGTGGATATAAACCATGAAAGAATGCATGCCTACTCCCCCTACTCATCGTGCCTCTGTGTGTGTGTGGGGGGGGGGGGGAGGGTGTTCCTCTCTATCCATTAGTTTTATTAGATTGGCTAAGATTTACATTAAAGGTTGCTGATCACCTAAGGCAAATAGCATGATCGAATAGATTAAATGCAAAGCAACCAGCCTCAACAAGCACCACACAACATGTGGATTATGTGAATGAAACACTTGTGTTCTGTACCGACACACTCTACCCACTAGCAATGACTGTATAATTTCTAAAAAAGAAAAAACATCCCACCCAACAAATACACATCACTAAAAAGAACCGTGAGCCCTTTTAAAGTAGAAAGGCTTTCAGAAGTGGCGGGTGAGGGTGTGCTGAGGAAGAATTTTTTCTCCTACTTTTCTGTTGTCTGCATTTTCTTATTCACCATTTAGGGCACAGGCAACTTGACACTAGTTTCTGTAACCAACCTGGTCCGGCAGGATTTCTCACACACCCTGCACAAAAGGCTAACCTCTTACAAAATACTTACTTCAGATTTACGTCAAGGTTCAATGAATTGCAGCCAGGAAACTGAGCTCCAAACCTAATATAAAAGTCTTCTCTGCTAATCACTAAACCGATGGTTAGCCAGAAGGCGGGGAAATTAAAACTTTATACTGTTTCATTTCCTCTTATGCAAATATAAAAGAAAGAAACACTATCTTAGAGAAATTTATTTTTCTTCATTAATTTATATGGAAAAATCTATGACTTCAAAGTGACCATACAAGTTTACTTTAACAATGTAAATCTTCCATGGGAGCCAACCACATGATCTTTAACTTGTATTCACAGGCCCTCCTAAAGTCTTTACTGTACTCACTTTAAGTCCCCAAACTGTCATAATGCTTAAACTCCAGCTGAGGTATTAGGTGTTATGATAACTCATGCAATGATAATGGGTACTGCTAGAGTATACACCTTCTAAGGGAAACCAATGCAGTCTTGGGTTTATTTAACATTGCCGGAGGTAAAACAGACTCAGGAACCAGTGAATCAGTTAGCAAGAAATCTCCAGATTCTGCCACTGTCGGAAAAAAAAAAAGTGCACTTTCCTATTCTTTCATGTTCCCCTTTATGTCCCACAGAATTCTCAGGAGAATCAGAAGTATCCTAAACATTGTTCAGTACTTGCAGTGAAAAGTGCTCAAATCTCACTCCAATTACCTCCAGTTATGAACTGAGCTTGCCAACACTGCAAAAAGAGTCAGTGGTCAGGAATTTATGTCAAATTACACGTTACACAACGATGAATAGGAGAGAAAAATAGCAGCGATTAAATACAATACTATGGGGTACATTATTAGATTTGCAATAAAGATACAACTATGCTTTCTTGACTCAATTGTACACATTGGAAAAGATACGCCATAGCTTTCACAGGGTATTTTTTAACACTACATTAAGTGCCTTTAATACTTAATTTTATTTTTTTAGGCTGTGGCCCTCAAGCTATATCTGTTTTTGTTTTTCAAATAAGAAATTGTACCATAGATTACTGGTAGGGGAAACAAAAGCAAAAGCAAAACAAAGGAAAAACAATAGATCCTGATGACACAGGTCTATTTATACAAAAGATTGTAGCAAAAATCAATTGTAACTGTATCAGTTTATGCAGGGAGAAATGACAATTCTATGTCATGTGACTAGACAATATGGTGACAGATGGGTTTGGAAAGCTTCAAAATAATTGGTGTATGTTTAAACAGTTGATACTGCCCATTACACGTACCGTATGGACCACCATTTCTTTCTTTCCAGTTTTTGTTGCCAAAATGCTGAATTCAACCAAGCCCCTTACAATATTGGTACCCCAAGATTTCTGTCCACGCCTGTAGCAGACTTGGATGAGGGGAACATGTTTATCTATAGCAAGTAGTCAAAATACAGGAGTTGCTTACATAGTTGTGTTCTTTTCAGGAATAATACTTTTCTGGCCACCATCCACACCCATGGTATATTTGTGAACACCTAAACTCCAGTGAATGTTACATTCATAGGTTTATAAATAATGATGCATACCCTTGAAAAGACTGTCACTAAAAAGTCAAACATGTTTTTCTTCATATCCTACACTATATATATAGGGGCTTCAAATCAACATGTAGCTTTCCAGGAGAGAGGTGAGTCGATGGAGAATACTTAGGGGAAAATAATACATAACATGTTACTGCCCTATGGGAATAGAGACCTTAGGCCTTTATTCTGATTTCTGATGTGACAACTCTTAGGTGTGAAACAAAGACTCCTGCTGACAAGCAGAAAGTAGTTAAATGACACGTAACAATGTGGACTGTTTGCTGAAAGTAGTGCTGACAGCTACAGGTGTTTTTCTTTTTTAAGTTTAGAAGGCCCTGGGAAATGGTTCTACAACACTGTCATTTAGCAGGCTACCCTGCAAGGAGATGCAAAATATTTCCAAAATCCCAACTGCGTATTTCATTGGTAAAGTCTGATAGCATACATCCCTCTCTACAGAGGTGGAGGAACATCTGCAATGGTTCATATTGCCGAGAAGACATGAATTAGATAAATGTAGTATTAGTGGTCTCTTTGTATTTAATTGCATTGGAAAAAATGACAGGTTTTTTGTTTTATTACTAAACATACTGGAGTTCCTTGTTTTGATTTTATTTTCCATTTGATAAGCGTGTGCTTTCATACATATACTAGTGAGTTCGCCAAAGTACTACAAAGTAACCACATTTTAAATAGAAAAAAAAGAAAAAAATTCCACCCAATTTTCTCAGCTTCTGTAATTTGGTGGAAAATGTAGAAGTTTTCTCTCCAAGGTAAACTAGCTGAGAAAGTGATTCTAAGAGTAAAAGCAATAAAATTTAACCATAGCTTTACCAGCTGTGCTCACAAATGAGGTAATTCAACAATGCCAACTAAAATAAATATTTACTGCAGTAAAAATAACAGCACCAAGAAGAAACATCATGCTACATAATTCTGATTGCACCAAAGGCAATATTTCTTATCACACCAAATTAAAAGGACGAAAAACATTTACTTGAAACTTCAAGGTAAGGGAATTTCTAAGTTATCATATAAACAACATTATTTACCTAATCTTGTACCATATTATCAGTAAGTTATCCTCATACTATGGCATAGATTTTAGCAAATTCGTGGCCATATCCTATTTTAAAGAAAACCGTACATATTGAATTACAGATATATGTACTACCATACCATGTTTGATACCAATGTGTGTGGGCAAAAGTTAAGTATGAGAGAAAGAAAGAATATCTACACTTAGCCTGTTCATTTAAGTCTTAGCAGGTGGTCAGAACGTTGCATGTATCATAAAATTCTGGACAACCCCCAGTCTACAAGATGGTCTTGATAGAAGAGCCTAAAGCCACTAAACAGATTGCCAAAAGGCAAGTGGTCAGAATTATGGACAGAAGCTACCCTACAGTTCCTTCAAGCCTGGAGCAACAAGAAGAATACACACCTGTTGCTCAAGGCCAGTTGGCAAATAGAAAATGGAAGTGATCCAGATCTAGAACCTTGCTAGTGAGCTCCAGGTTATGTAGCACTAAAGGAGGGGCAGTGCCAAGGGCATGGCTTAGGGAAGCCATGATTTCTGGGTTTTGCTGTTGGTTTTACATCTTTTTTCTTTCTTCTTCTTTCTTTTTTAGTTGTCAGCTGGCATTCTTAAGGTCAGAAAAGATGTGGAAAATGGCAATATTCCAGAAATCAGAAAACAGAAAAAGTAAAACAGACTTTCATCACTTTTGTCCTCTATCTGTAACTTGATCCTCTATGTGTAACTTGATCCTCTATCTGTAAAAATTTAAGACAGTTACAAAAGTTAAAATAAATCGGGACAATCGCACATTTTTATTTCGTCTCGAAGTTTAGTCAGATGATATGTTTTCAAGAGATCTGTAATTAAAAATGGTTTAGTGCCTATAAATTCATCAAACCATTCTGTGAAAGGAAAGAGATAAGATGGAAAAATGAAGAGAAAAATTGATGCAAGAAACTAAGGCCAAAATAGTGCTTCAAAACCTGATAGGAAAAATGTAATAATCACTCTAATACCATATATGTTTGTAGCATTTATGTCTCTGCTTTTTATCCTAAATAAACCCACACATCTTTTCATTTGAGAAAATTTACATTTCTTTCCCTGGAATATTTCTTGCCACCTATGGCAGTTTACACCACTGAGAGGAAAGTTTGGTTAACACCAAGTTTTAGACCTCAGGTATATTCAAGATATACTTGTTCCAGATACAGAGAGACAGATGAATAAAAAGATTCACCACATGTTGAAATAACTGCTCCCAAAAATGCCATCAAGGGAATAATACATCAATATGGACAAAAAAATTCAGTACATCAATTCCTAGTTACAGACATATTTTTTCCACATGTTGATTCTTCATTTCTACCTTCATTTCCATCCTAATTTAATGAAATTATAAATGGACACAATTACTTCTCAAGTCATTTGCTGTTATTAGAAAGGGGGGGGAGAAATCTGGCATTACCTGTCCACATTTTCACATGCATTGTCCTTGATACAGCAATTCCACTTCCAGGAATTTGGCAAAGAAGGATCTGCGAACAAGGTATCTTTGGCAACACTGTTTTTAATGGATGGAAACAGGTTGCTTATTTGTGAATATAAAATATTATAAAAATTGATACCTCTCTATACCAATATCGAATCTTCCTAAATATTCAGACATGGATTCAAGGCAAAGGCAAGAAACAGAATTTGGAATGAGCACTTTTGCAGTGACTCAAAATTTCTAAATAGCTTGATAACATAAAATATTCCAAATATCTAAAGCAAGGATCCTTGTCAAGAAGGCGCCACCCAGCAGGTCACAACTACATCATCTGGGCAGAGATGGGGAGCCCATACCACGCACCTCTATCAATGTGGACTTCACATGTGCTCCTTGGTCCATTTCTGTCCCTAATGTGCAATCCACCATGTTAATAAAATTCCCAGTACTTCCTGCAGCTCTCTCAGGGTGGCTGTGTAGTAGAGTCTAAATCCTCTTTCAACATTCATGATATTTCAGGGATTAGAGTATTTAATACAGTGACCTTCTAGTTGTAAGAGGCTAGGGTTTCAATACCTCTCATACAGAGAGTTTTAAACCAGTTGTGTTATTTTGGGGCAACTTATTTAACTTTTCTATACCTTAGTGCCATCATTAAAATTGAGTTGACAATGCTCAACATCATAATGTTTATTCAGAGGATTAACTGAGATGATGACTGTGACTGATGGTGACTGGCGTAATTCCTGACCCATTACCATACTTCTTCCCAGAAGGCAGATAGCACGTATTATTGACCCTTGTACTCCCCCAGCAAGAACTACATACCAGACACACTTTATGAAAGAATAAACAATTAATTTGAACAATAAAAATAAGGCTTATTTATGAAGGTTAAGTTGAATGTATATACATGAACATATATGCAAATATGTGTATGCAATTCAGATAATATTTAATCTTTCTTAATGCTTAGATGACTGAACTCTCACAATTTTAAATTAAAACATAAATATGACATAATTGTAAATTTTTCAGCTTTATACATCAGCATTTTACCATCATGAGAAAAGATATTCTTTTTTTCTTTCTAATTTCCCCAAAGTTAAATTTTTAAAGCACAGTTTACTATTTAAAAAAAATCAACAAATTAGCACTGAATAAATTCTTTATTTCTAGTTAATTTATTTGAAAAGTTGATCTTTTATGTGCTAGTTTCTGGCATGAGATATAAAATGTGCCACTGCTCTAAAAACTACATCAGAAAAATTTTTTCCACAAATGGCTTTTTTAGGGAAAAAAATATAATTGACAGGACCAAAATTTCACATAGTTCCATATCTCTAAACTTATATAGAAATTTAATGGTTACATAACTTCAACCATATCAGCAAATACACTTCTTTTACTAGCATACATCAATATCCTCCCAATTAAAATACTCTGTAAGACTGCCTACATACAGTATTTCAGATCAAAATAGCTTTTACGGAAATAGACTTTCCTGCCGCTCTGATTTAGCATCTCACTTTCCCTTATCGGCAGATGGTTAGCCAAGTTTTATTTAAATCCATATGTCTTCCATAGGCATCGTACAAATACTGAATTAAAAGATGAACAAATGTTTTAAAGCTAATCAGATTAGCCTTTAAGTGAAAAAAGTAACAAAGTGGAGTTTCATTTCCTGCAAATGACTTTTACTACATCACGGTTAGATGACTGAAGGAGTTACATCCCCGTAAACTACCCAGACAAAAATAACTCACTGTATGAGACAAGATTACAGAAAAAGACTTTCCTGACTTTGATTATTTTTTCATGAATCCTTCCTCTCTGCATGAATTCCAATCCTGGCAGGCAATAAATCTGGTACCAGAGGGATAGCATAGTGTAGGCATAGTTCAACATCAAGGCTAAGAACAAAAGAACAGAATACTTCACCAACTTTATTTCCATACAGCTATACCCTCTCTCCCTCCTTTACTTCCACTAATTTGCTAAAGGGTCAAGAAAACAGACAAGAACTCCCACTTGTGGAAAAGAGCTCCACGCCTTCATAGATTTCAGTTTCATAAATATAACCTGTACTTTTATTCATCTTTTCTAGGCAAAGAGATTAAGATGATGAGGTTGGGATTGTAGTACAAACATCGTATGCATTCCTGAGCTCACAAAAGCTTTCAAATTCTCCTATCCAGGTTTGTCTCTAGTTAAGTCATGTTGCAGGCTTAAGCAATAATATCTACTAGTATCTTTCCCTTCTTCTTATCACGCTTTCGGGGCTATATGCCTTTGCTTCTCTGAGTTGGTCATAAAATGATCTAGATAAATGGTGCCATTATACATTTTTGGTTATCTTGAGCTCAGTATCTAATATTCTAAAATATCTCCCTTCTTTAGAAGGAAGCAGTATATTGGTATGGTAAATCATTCTTCACAGTTTTGTTTCAACACTTGGTAGCACTGTGTTCTATAAACTAACAATATAGCTGTGTAGAAGATTAAGTTCAACCGAAATTGAATCTATAGTTAATTTTATTTAAAAAAAGAAGGTATATAAAAAATAAATTTTGGAGTCATGATTTAAAAAATAGACAATTTAGGTTTGAACTGAAACTTTTAAAACCTAGAAATGCACTGGCAGATTGTGTCTCTAGATTCCTGTGTCACAAAATTCTATAAACCTTAAGAAATCTCTGTTCCACCAGATAACTCAGAAAAAGGGATATATATAGATATACATGTAGATATAGATATATATCAAGTGTTAGGATGTTCCATTAAAGCTCAAATACTTTTTATTGTTATATGAACCCTAAATTGCTGTAACTGATTTTTCCCAGAGTAAGTAACTCACTAGATAATATTATACCCTAAAGGTTACTGGAAATAATGCACAAAGTAATAATTTACTAATTCATCAGTCCTAAAAAGAGTATTCAAATAATCAATTTATAATTATAAACTTAATTAATGGTAGAAAATTTACACAGGCGGTATGGCAGTCTCATATAGGAAATAAAATATGGTTTTCCAAATTTAAAAAATGCATATTTCCTCATGTAATTCTATTCAATTAAAGATATATTGATTCTAGACCTCCTAAAAGATTAGCAGTATAACAGGGCCAACAAGAAACAGAAATATGAAAATGCACTGCCCTCAGGAGCTCTAAATCTGGTATGGGAGGAAAATTTGCAAATGGATAAATTAAAAGAACTAGTATTTGCAGTATCTCTCATATCTTTGTTCTACTGTGTCCCATACTTGTCTAAAAGCTCCTTGCTTTTAGTGGAAAAACCTCAAACACACACACACACTCACACACACACACTTCAATGAACTTCAATTTCAAGCCCAGGGAGTATCACACAAACCCCAACATTGCCATGAAATTGATACATTAAAATCATAACTGGAAACTACATGCATGCCAACTCAATCCCATGTAAACCAAAACCACCATGTTTGAAACTCATCATGTTTGTTCATTAAAAATAGAATAACCAAGACTTCGGACCAAACCAGAATACTATGCAGTCCATGTTGCCAGTCATAAGAAAGGTCGGACTAGCTTGGGCTGGTCCACTGGATCAATCATCTGCACTGGGACTGTGAGCCCAAGTGTAAACTCCAACTGTATTGTTACCTATTTCCAAGACTTTCACCCACTATAGTTAGGTTAGCTATTATGACACAAGTGCAGATTGATTATGATTAGAGTTCATAGTCCTTCAAGTTTGGGAATAACTACTTAAAAGCAATCTAGATATAAAACTTAAAAGGTTTGTTTAAAATAATGGAAAACTGGTATACTCAGGGTAGTTCCTTTACTTTTAAAATGATTATAATACATCTTCAGAGAATTTTCAAAAGAACTACCATAAATTCTGTGATCATCACACAACGAAGTGTGGTTAACTTTTTTAAAAGGCATTTTAATTTGTACTTATTATAACAAAACTTTTAAAAAGCATATTTTTTTCTTAACATTAAATGGGTAAACAGGCTAGTAAAAAGTCATAAATAGGCCTATCTCTCAGATCCAAATTGTTTACAAGAACTGAAAGCCTTAAAGCTTGGAAGATTTTAATCAAGACTTCCATTAACCCCCTACCAATATCCCAGGGATTGTAGGAATTTTAAACAAAAGGGAAAGCAGAATGCTTTTAAAATGACTTAATGTGATACAGTATTAAGATATGTAACAGTGTTAGCCATTAAACAACAGGTGATATATCACAGGCAAGCATTTCTCTTTTTTCTCAATTATAAAATAAGACATTAAACAAGACTTGAAAATGAGCCACTGGGTTAAATCTAAGAGAAATGATTAGAGAGTAAATCAGAACACCAATAAATAAAACTAAAATCTGATCGTTCTTATATATAGTGAATCTATCAGACAGGCACAGTAAATATGGCATTCATTTTTAAATATGTATTCAAGAATTTTGTCATGTATATTTTTTCTTTGATAATATATGATCCTAAATAGTAGGGCTATTTTTACCTATATCTGAATAAGCACTATTTACATATAGACACACCCTACATATATAGTTATATATTTAAAAGAAAATAAACATTTTGAAGTTACTTACATCAACAATTAAATTTTTTATTTTAGACTTTGATTTAAATACCCACCTTCTGCTCTAAAACTTACTCTTCTTTTAGTTTAGCTTGTTACAATAAGACACTTAAAGCACTCATGTCTTTGTGGTGTTTCTGAATCCTACCAATTAGGAAAAGATTTTGACATACTCAGAGGATCTTAACATTTGATCTCACAAATGTCAAAATAGTAACTTTCACTGCAGAGGGGGCCTCATTCATTTTTTTAACATAGATTTTTAGTTGGAGTGAAAAGTTCAACCTTGACTTCGATTTTCCATAGGTCAGTGTACTATGTTTCTTAAGCTTTCCAAATACCACTTTTCAAGAACCAACTGATAAGCAACCTCTTCTGGAATACCTGCCTTGATAGATTAATTGAGAAGGGGTCATTTCCTTTTCTAAATTTCTACAACATTTTGTTATGGTTTTGTTTTTGTTTGTATGTTGTGTTTTTCTTTTTTTATTTTTATTTTTTCGCTCTGTGGTACCTGTCACTCTTTTTTCTTGCGCTGTAATCGGTTTATTGAATATTATTTTTGTTACTGGTTTGCAAAAGACTTAAAGAATCAGTGTCTATAGCTTAGTCATGGTAATGTTGCTCCTGTAATATTCTGAACAAACTAGGCTTTCAGTTTATATTCGATTATTAAATGAACGTCAATTAATTTGGAAGTCATTCCAACTCCTCTATTCCCCATGAGAGCCAATGTTTCCAGCTATCCATTAGATATTTTCATCTGAATCCTTACAAACTTGGTTAGTACAAAACCAGCTTCATTATTTTACCCTCACAAAACAGCTAACTCTAGAATTCTGCTAATGATACATTGAAAATAAATACAGGCCAGGCTCAGTGGCTCAGGCCTGTAATCCCAGCACTTTGGGAGGCTGAGGAGGGTGGATCACCTGAGGTCAGGAGTTTGAGACCAGCCTGACCAACATGGAGAAACCCCATCTCTACTAAAAATACAAAATCAGCCGGGCGTGGTGGCACATCCCAGCTACTCGGGAGGCTGAGGAAGGACAGTCGCTTGAACCTGGCAGGTGGAGGTTGTGGTGAGCTGAGATTGTGCCATTGCACTCCAGCCTAGGCAACAAGAGCGAAACTCCATCTCAAAAGAAAAGAAAAGAAAAGAAAAGAAAAGAAAAGAAAGAAAAGAAAAGAAAAGAAAAAAGAGAAAAAGGATAAATATAGTAAAGCGTGTGAACTTTGAAGCCAGGCTACTTGGACATGATCCAGTTTGATCCAGTCATTCACTAGCGGGGTGACTTTTGACAAATGACGTAACATCTCTGAGGCTCTACTTCCTCTCTGTAAAATGGAGAAAATACAGCATCTATATAAAGGGGTTATTATGACGATTAAGTAAGTTACTACAAACAAAGAGTAAAGCCTTGCCCATAGTTAGTCTTTATCAAAGATTAGCTAGATTAGCTATCAGTTTGTCTCCTTCCAGTCATCAAAACTCAAAGCCTCTTTTTTGTCACCCGCACATACCAACTTTGCTAACTCTTGAAGATTGTCTGCCCAGTATATTTACAGAAATCACTTCCCAACATCATTACCCTAGTGTGGGCTCCCTGTCATTACTCATAGAGTAAGAGATCAACCTAATAAGTCTTCGTCACCTCAACCCTGTCCATCTCCTTTCCATGCTAACCTATGTTAAGATGGTCATGTTAACCCTATTAAAGGTTTGATCAAATTATCCTTCACCCAAATCCTGGTATGGTTCCCTATTTCCTTCTGAGACAAAGTTTTTCAAATAAACATTTTAGAAAATTATCCTAACCTGTATGTCAAGTCTTAGCTCCTCATACTATACCATACCTACCTTTCTATCAAGATTTTCTCTTTTCCATATCCTGAAACTGCCCCTTGTAACTTACATTGTTTCCTCTATATGGCTTACCCTTCATGTTGTCATATTCACCTGCTAAAAGTCCAGTCTTTCTTTCAAAAACAAGCTCAGAAAATCTTTTGGGACAGCTAAGTCAATTCTCTCAACACAATGTGATCTGTTCCTCTTTAAACAATCATAATCATTCTCATCTCCCTTCACCTCTTTTATGGAAATCTGATTGTATTTTAGCTGTCACCATACCTGTCTTATCACCTACAGCTATTTGTATATAACTTGAGTACAGAAATCTTGATCTACTCATTTTCATACCCTTTATAAGTTCTTTCACAGTTCCTGCCTGAAACCTAGCAGGTGCTAAATTAATATATATCAGAAAACAAGAAACTTCAGAGACCAGTATATCATGAACTAACTCTACAAAGTTATTCTCTACTTCTTCTATTTCTATTTCTATTTCTTTCAAGTTTGAGTATAGGTTAGTTTGGTCTAATGAATGTCTGTTCTTTGAAAATAAATTCTGAATCCATATGAGTAACAATATATTTAAATTCGGACACTCACCAACATGCATTCCAATCCCACAAACAGAAGTGTGTTTTGTTAAAATTTCATGAACTACCAAATACAGTGAATCTTTAGTGTTATGAAAGGACTTTGCCTAGAGAAGTCTAATGCTTGGAGAAGCAACTGAAAAGAGAAAGGACATAGAATAGTTTTGTAGTCTTTACTGTAACACCCGATTTTCCTTCTTATCTTATAATAAGCTGTATAAATAGCTGTAAGCAAATGAAACTAAATTTAAATATTTCAAAATTCAGTTTGTGCACCAAACACTTCACTGAGTAGTTCCTGGCATCGACTTCATGTGCTCACCAAAACACATTAAGAAATTTGACACATTAAGAAATGTTTTGGAGGTACTTAAATCCCCACATATGTATAACTTTATAAGTGCATTGTCCTATGAAATATTCTCTGAATGTCACAGTGACTGAGAAATCTTTCAATTATGAAAGTAAAATCGATACCTGACTGATTCTTTGCTGGTGCTCAAGAAATGCACTTTATTCAAATCATCATAGTTATTCACTTTTTCCCCTATAATAACGTTTAAAAAAAAACTTTAGGGTTTCTACTTCTTAGCTATCACTGCGATGCCATTTGAATTAATGAAAGCCAAGAAATAATACTGTTTTCCTGTTTCTCAGGAGTGTATATACACGATCTGGTAACGTGACCTACGGTTGCCAATAAACTCTACTATTGCAATAATTGCAAGTTGCAATTATTCAGCTATAAAGATACTAAATAAAAGTGGCACTACTGATAATAGCAAAAATTAGAAATAAATGTCTAACAATAAGAAATCAATAGACAACTTTTCTAGGACAGCTAGTACAACATATAGTGAAATTCTATGAAGTCAATAAATATGATATAGCAGAATATAAACTGCTATAAAAAAGTATATAATTTATTAGAAAATGAAACTAAAAGTTATTTAATAATAAACATACAAATCCATGTTTGCAGGTGCATGTCTATGTGTGTATGTTTGTGTGTGCATGTCTATGTGTGTGAGTGAGCATGTCTGAGTGTGCATGTGTGTCTGTGTCCAGAAGTAAACACATTAAAAACGTTGATAACTTATTTTCTTCTTTTGCTTGTTTATATTTTCTAAAATGTCTATAATGAACATATATCTTAATAGGAAAGATAATGCCAAGAAATCCTAATTTAACATCCTTTTCTCTTTTCCTGGACTTTTTCCAATTTATTTCTCCACTTAATCCCTAGCCTCACCCTAGAGGCTATCTCCTCTCCTGAAACCCACAGGAGCCAAGTAGAAATTTGGTCACTTTCATCATGACCACCTATACTTCAAATAACTCATATATGAGTAATGACATATGAACTCTGAAGGAACATAAAGAACAAAGATAGGTTTATAGTTTTAAGATTTCCGTGGGATGAAACTGAATTATTCACATCCATTAAACAGAGTTTGAATGATTCACAGCCAATTTTATTTTTATAATTGTAATGAAACAGCTGGGATTAGAGTCTATTCGTGGACTCATAAGAAATTTGCACCCCACCTACTAAAATTAGTTTCTGCATCCAAAATTCTGACTTGAACATCTGACTGTGAACAAAACAGGCATCATCGCTCAATGCCAAGAAATTGAGGAAGAAGACTTTAAGCATGTCACTTTCTCACAGAATTATTTTCTCATTATGCTTACTTCCCTTTAACTTCATTCATAAGCAGCCCCTTAATATGATTCTTTTGTAGCAAAGTTGTTTCCAAAGAATGGACTTTCTTGTAGGAGGTAAGTTCAAAGAATATAATTTTTGGAGCTTTCAGACTGTATGTGTGACAGCTGCTTATAACTTATGGATTCCCAGCCACTGGCTGGAAATCATATTTAAGAATTTGTAGTTCATATATATACATATATATATATGTATCTTTGGACGTCAGCATCATTACGTCTAAAATATAAGATTTTTGTCTTAAAGTGGCCTCAGGTATCAATTTACAGATCTGAATGCTTAAAGTTTTAGAGGAAATTCACTTCACTCTAGATTTGCTTGACGCTGCAATTGTAAAGAGATTTGAGAAACTGCATACTTCAAACTATAATCTTCCAAAGCAGGAAACTGTGTATGAGGCTTGAGTGACTCACCCAGGGTCATGCGGCTAGTTAGTCATGAAGTGAGTCTAGAACACAAAGCCTCCTTTCCTCCAATCCAGAGCACTTTCCACTACATCACAAGGGAAGAGCAAAAAGAAAACATAACATCTAATTTTACCAGAAAATAAAATACAGGCAGGCCTGAACCACAGCCAGAGTTAAATGTGGAGCTTACCTACCTCCAAACCCAACTGGAACCTCAAACGGTAGTATATATTTTAGACTCTTCAAAAATATTTAAATCACATGTGAATTTGTGGAAAGCTGTGATTTTCAAAACTCAAAAACACCCAGTAGTCACACAGCATAAAGTTATGACAGTGTATTAGCTGGATAGTAAATTTGTAGACCATAGACTGTCCATCCAGACAATTTACACTTTAAAAACATCCAACTTTCGGCCGGCTTCTGTGGCTTATGCCTGTAATCCCAGTACTTTGGGAGGCTGAGGCGGGTGGATCACGAGGCCAGGAGATTGAGACCATCCTGACTAACACGGTGAAACCCCATCTCTACTAAAAATATGAAAAATTAGCCGGGCATGGTGGCGGGGGCCTGTAGTCCCAGCTACTGGGGAGGCTGAGGCAGGAGAATGGCATGAACACGGGAGGTGGAGCTTGCAGTGAGCCAAGATCGTGCCACCGCACACCAGCCTGGGAGACAGAGCAAGACTCCGTGTCAAAAAAATAAATAAAATAAAATCCAACTTTCTTAGAATGAGTTTGTAAGTCAGGCAAAGAGGACAGATTTTCCTGTATTATCAGGGAACTTTTGGGTAGCCAATTTCTGACATTAAGATTTAGGTAAGTCAAATATGTGCATCTCCTAAAATATAGCCAGCACTGCCTTCAATTATACCATGCTTTAAAAAACAAATATACTTCTAAAATGTAACAAGTAAAGTTTTTTTCATTGTTCAACGTACAAAAGAGGTTGTTTCAAAAGTTCCACACTGAGTCTTTTTTTAAAAAATAGCAAATAATTATTTTTAAGTAAATTGAATGTATCTTTCAAACGTAGTGTTTGTACATTTTTAGATTCCATATAGAAGAGTGGCTTATCCTGTTTGTCTCAAACATTCAGAAATAACATCATACATATTTTTATGAATGTATGGTTAAGAGTGGCCTGAGAATCAGTATTTGTAGCATATAGGCAGCACAAATGCAATGTTTATTCGGAAAGTATTCTTGCTCCTGCTCCTTCAAATTTTCATAAAAAACAGTAATAATATTCTATAGTTAGCAACAATATATTGCATATTTCAAAATGGCTAGAAGAGAGGACTTAAAATGTTACCAGCACATTGAAATTTTGATAAATACTTAAGATAATGGATACCCCAAATACCCTGACTTAACCATTACTTATTCTATGTTTGCAAAACTAACCACATTTACCTCACAAATGTATGAAATATTAGGCATCAATAACAGAAAGAAAGAATATTCTGACATTCTGACAACTTTATCAAAGAAAAATACTTAACAGAATCAATATGCATTTAATATATTTCAGCAACAAATAAAAACAAAGATAATTAGATGCCATTATTTTAAAGAAAAGATAAATCAATTCTTTTCTCTTGTACTCCCTCAAAGCCCATGCCATGACCCACACATCCAACATACATCTGGGGAAGGCGAAAACTTCAAAACTGGTTTGACAAATTGTGAAGAGTAGCAGGAGCATCATCCACAGAGGCAAAGCAAAAGCAGAGAAAAGAGAGAAATTATTCCCCCGAGAAAGGTAAAGTCTGAGTAGACCGTTTTCAATTAAAACTCTTGACTCAACTCTGCTTAAGAAAATGAGTTCTTCTTGCAAATCAATTTCTCTAAAGAATAAACTACACTGCATATGCAATATAAGGTAAGATTATTATACTATTTACCTTGTATCGAGCATGTACTGTATTCTACATATGTGACAGAATTGCCACTTGCTTTTCTCCTAATTTTTTGCATCTATCATTAAATAAGACAATTTATGAGTTAGAAGTTAATCCTTAAATATTTCTAGGATATTATCCCCATGCATTTTTTATGAGCCAAATTATTTTATAGCTTAAAAATTACCCCTTTAGATAACAGTGACTTGGACATTAAATACCTTTTGTTATAAATCATGTACTTTCTCATTTAAATAACTGGAAATATACTACACAAAATTATCCCAAAAAGAAGATAAAGCAACAGAAAAATATGTACAAGGAGGTCCTTCAAAATGTTCTTTATAATTAAAAATTGGAAGTAGCCTAAATATTCATTAATAGGGAATGTCTTAAACATACTAGGATGTCACTATTCCATGGTATAATGAAGCACAAAAATGAACCCTGTGGGATGTATTCGTTGATGAGAAAAGATGTCCCCGATACACTGAAAAATTAAAAAAGAAAATTATAAAACAGTGAGGTACATAATCCTATACTTGAATAAAATATATATTTAAATATACATATAGGATACATTAGATGTCAAAATATGAACACAAAAGTATTTATAGGTTGGGATTTATGAGTGGTTTTCATCTTCTTTACAGTGTATTGTATTATCCAACTCTTTTGCAATAGGCATGTATCACTTATATAATTTCAAAAAGCTATTTTTTTGTTTCCTACATACACACATAAAAATGTGTATGCTTAGATGAAACAAATTAATTCTGAAATTGTAGACAGTGACCCGAGTATTTATTAGCAAACCATATTGAGCAACGGTTATGAGCAGGGACTCTAGAATTGTCAGAGCTAGAATTTAATCTCTGCCATTATGAGCAGTGTGATCTAGGCAAAATACTTAATATCCAAGCCTCAGTTTACTCATTTAAATGATGAGGATAATAATAGTTTCAACCTCAAAGAGTTCTGGTGAAGATGAAAGGAATCCATCCACTAATAAATTAATGGAAAGGCAGTAAGCTTAATCCTAGAAACTGAATGCTAAATTACTTGACAACCAGTTATGAATATCCCTCTATTTTAACCAAATATTTTTTGTAATGCTTTCCTATACGATTATTTTAAAGTAGTTTCACCAGATTTTCTTTCTCATTAAGAATTCGAATTTGATAGCTACAAACAGGTATTCTTGTGTCACCCAATGTATATAGCTACAATCAGAAAGTTAATTCCCTGAAATGTGATGTGCTTTGTCTACCAAGACTTTTTTTTATGATTGAGCATCAGTCTTGTATAAAAATTTTAACTAAATGTAACACTACAGGCAAACGCAATTCAATAAATCATGTTGCCAGGGATCTTATCACTTCCTTCACACAAAGTATTGTTTTAACCAGAAATCTATTTTAAAAATTTTTTCCATTTTGTACCTAAATTCTCATAAAAGTTTGATTCATAATCACTACCTTTTTTAATGTTAGCAAAATTATAAAGTGTATTTTGCCTTTAAAAATAGATGTCTTTCCTGTATATACTTAGCATTTTCTTGTTATTCATGATGTTACACATATATACATTTCCATGGTAGAAAATGGTTTATCCTTTTCCTAATTAATATGTCCAAAGGAATTCTTCAAAATTAAGAAACTATATTTTTTAAAAGAAGAAAGTTAACATATAAAATCACAAGTGAGAGAGAGGCATTTAATAATTCTGAGATGAACAATGATGCCAAACGCTCAATTTATCACAAGTGTGCTGTTGTCAGAAAAACAAAACAAAACTAAGATTCCTTTGCTTCACTCCTAACCACTGATATAAAGTTGTGTTCCAGACTTCCTTGTATTTGTCAATTATAGTTCATAACAAAAATCTGTAAATAGTATTGCTTCTCCAAAAGGAAAAAGTGTCTTCAAATATCAGTGAAACAAAACAATTTGCCTTTCTTTAAACTAATAAATAACACAACTAGATACAGCAGCACTTAGCTTGCCAAGCTTCCTTGAGTTAACAGGCAGAGCATTCTACTAATCAATGCCTTTGCCTATAAACAAGGAAAGTTTTTGAACAGAATCTAAGGGAAGGGAGAATATATATATGAGACAATGGAGACAATATTTACCTTTTTGGTGAGAACAACAAAATCCACAAAAATCCAAAATATAACTTTGTTGTGGCATTTTAGGTATTAATGGACCTGTAAAACGGACCCATCAGACTGGGCTCTGCCAGAAAATTACCAGATTCACATCAACACTACATACCTCATTTTTGAATTATTCTGGCCCTGTGCTCCTGAAACTTGGGCCACCTTCTGTATACTCTTCACTTCCAACATCTAAGAATGCTCAACAATGGGTCCTTTTGGGGGCCCTGTTATCTCCTGACTCATGCAGTCCATGGAAAAGAGAAGCCAAGCGAAAGATAGTTATACAGGAAATAATGAACAGATACTGTGCTAAAGGATAACATTTCACAGTGGCTGCAAACCTACAGTCCAATTCACTAAGATACATCTGCTTCACCTGCTTTAGAAACCTGGGCCAGCAGAACTACGCCAGACCTCACAAACAGTCTAGGTTACAAAAACGTTGTTGTTGTTGTTTTTCAAGTGTTGTTAATGTGGGTGGGAGTGTAAACTAGGGCAGCCACTATGGAGAACAGTACGGAGGCTCCTCAAAAAACCGCAAACAGAACTACATACATGATCCAGCAATCCCTCTACTGAGTAGTTTTCCAAAGGAAAGGAAATTAGTATATCAAAGAGACACCTGTCCCCCATGTTCACTGCAGCACTATTCACAATAATTAAGATATGGAATCAGCCTCGGTGTCCAACGACAGATAAATGAATAAACAAAATGAGGTAAATACATACAATGGAATATATTCAGTCACAAAAAAGCATGAAATTCTGTCATTTGCAGCAATGTGAATAGAACAGGCGGACATTATTTTAAGTGAAATAAGCCTGGAATAGGAAGTTAAACACTGCATGTTCTCACTTACATGTGGAAGCTAAAAAAAAAAAAAAAGAGTTGATCTCGTAGAAACCAAAAACAGAACAAAGATAAGAGAATAGGAAGGGTAGGAGGAAAGGGAGAATAGGGAGAGATCTGTTGAAGGATATGAAGTTACAGCTAGACAGGAGGAGTAAGTTTGAGTGTTCTGTAGCACTGTAGGATGCCTGTAGTTGATAGTAATATGTAGTTTCAAATAGCTGGAATAGTGAATGTCCCTAATACAAAGAAATTACAAATGTTGAGGTGATGGATATGGAAATTACCCTAATCTTTCCACCATACATTATATGTATCACAACAGCACTATGTTCTCCATAATATGTACAATTATTGTGTGTGCATTAAAAAAAGAAAGTGCTTTAAAAAATGTGTGGGCTAATGAAGTAGACTTATAGAAAAGAAATTAGATTACTTGAAAACCTCATTAATCAAACTAATAAAACCAAACTTCTATACCTATGGAATTAGTTTTAGTTGTTTTCTACTATCAAAGATGGTATATAAATGTAAAAGATGAATAATCAATAAACAAGAAAAAGCTACTTAAATTTTACATGGTAAAACAGAATTGTCATGTTCGGTGTTACACATAATGAATTTGATACATGGATTGTATTTGTTAAATCTCAACTGAAACATATTTGAATTTAAATCATATATTTTTCAAATAGATGTCAACAGAAATACATCTATATAGCACAGAAGCACAGACATGTGCAAGGATTCCTCATCTCTGCATATAGTCAATAATTTTTAATTATTTATTTTACTCTCAGGCAAAGAGAATATCAACTGCTACCTAAAGAGAAACTACCAACAGTGCCTAAAGTCACGGCTTCATAACCAGTTTTTAGAGAGGTATATACTTCCCATTTTTCCTGATACAGTCTGATCTCTTTGGTACTTTATGCACAAGTAAAAAGTTCCAATCGGGTGAGAAAACAGTTACATACCTAAACATTATGTTAAGTCAGTGCTACCTCTATGAAAACTGGAATTTTGCTTTCATGTTAATTAAATATGAAGCAAAACAATTAATATCACTTTTCACTTCAGACCATCTTTAGTTAAAAAAAAGCTCCTGCAGTCTTCTGTCAGTGGTTGTAAAGGCATTCAACATTGTCACTTGTTTAAACGTCTGTTTGGCTGCCAACGGACTGTCCCCAAAAGAACATTTTTGCATCTCAATAGTCTGTCCGGTATCAACAATCTTTAAACTATAAATTTAACGCTGCTGAAGAAAAGGGGAAATAACATTCGCATTGTACTGTCCTGGTATCACACTTACAAAATGAACAAATAATCAGACTATTTCCACTTATCTAGCACTCTGCATCTGAGGATCTCAAATGGCCTGACAAATGTTAATTAACTAAGCTGCACAACACTCCTGTGAGGGTGGCAGGCAGTATGATCCTCTCCAAGCAACAAATGAACGGAGATCCCGGGAGGCCCTTCCTTTGAAAGTCAGTGGCTCAAGCTGGAACTCAACTTCCAGAATTTGGAACTCAACTCCCCAGGCCCGTGGTTGAGCATCTTTGCTGAAGCCAAGCAGCACAAAATGTAGATGTTACAACTGACAGACTTTCCTAAATAAATTTAAACTGGAAACCAAGATCAATCTCAAGGAGATTTATCTTTCCTCTAGGTACAAGGAAAAAGTGCTCTAATAATACAGCATTTGAACCTACGGAAGAATCTGAGCTATGAGTTATCTGGAACATTCTGTTTTGGCAAATAACATGGAGGAATTTACCTGAATGTTGATTTGCCATGAGCTCCCCCTAAAGATTAACCCAATAAGCTTAACTGTACTTCTGTATTTTATTAACAAATGAAAAACTATACGATGTTGGTTAATTTTTTTGTGAAATTTAATGATCAATTTTTGGATCCTTATTCATATAGTTATCAGATAAAAAGCCAAATTTTCTGCAATGGAATATCCAATCTAAAAATTCCATTACAAAAATAAAATCCAGAATTTCTTATTCAGGGAACAATAAGATTAATACAGTTGCATCTGCATAAGTTTATCTAAAAAGTAAAAACCTTTGTGTAGATGTGCATCATAAAAAAAAACTTGTCAGAAAAGTAGACAACTTTACATGAATGCTGACTATACTACACTACTTAGTTTAAAATGGTTAAGAAACATCTATTGGAATATATAAAATAATTTACTTATACTTTTAGCACAGGTAATTTTAAACATGCTAACCTCTTCACAGACCTAAACCGTAAATCTAAAAAACACTGAGTTTTCAAAATATTATTAGCAAATGTTGGTGACCACTTTCACGAGGTGATTCATGTTTTATAAGATCTATTCTAGAAATGTTAAGATAATAAATTAAAGTTGTCATATAAGCTGAGACTATTTGTAGCAAAGATTCTAAAGGCCCTAATACTTCTTCCTACTAATACAAGAAAAGACTCAAAAATTTTGTAGAAATATTGTGTGATTAATATGCAACATAAAGTCTAGTTTTACTAGAGTAATTTATAAGATCAAGTTTATGGCAATGTGCCTTCTGTCATACTCAAAGCACAGTAGTCAACAAAGAGGCACATGCAACTTAAAATTTTTATATCAAGATCAACTTCATACTAATAACAAGGGAAAAATATAAACATTCACTAAATAAAAATACACATAAATGATATCATATTGAACACAAAACTTAAGCCAAACACTGACCCTGCCTAGGCCAAAAAAAGGAGAAAACCAGTAATGTTAATGAAGAGAACATTTCGAAATTTTAGCTCTTCTTGTGATTCTTGTATTTCCTTCCTCACTTTGAGGAGTACAGCAAACTTTCATTGCTAAAACCAGTAAAAAAAAAAAAAAGTTATCAGAAAGACTAATATGCTGAAAGCAACATTTAATTATGTGCTTTGTAACACAATTCTAACTACATTCAGCCTTTTATTTTAAAATGTTAAATATTTACCAGCATAGTATTGAACTATATTAAATCAACATTTTCTGTTGTGCAAGTTTTCCATACTTAACTCGTGATATCACTCTGCATAGTATTTTTAAATGGTTAAGTTTTACTTTAGTATTAGAAACTGGATATATAAATGTATTAATACACTTGCTCTATCAATGCTATGTGGAATAAACTATTTAATTTAACAGGTACTTTTTAAATCTGATAGTTTACATCCCTTAAATTGCTTACAATTTCCAAATAATTGTAAAGTAGTTACTTTCGAGTTCTATTTTATTGTTTAAAATATATAAATATGCATTCTGTAGGCATATTTATATACTACTCTAATTTTTGTTCAAAACACGTAAATTATATTTGTCTATTTCTATGGTATATTTTAAATTATTACAGGACATCTTCAGTAATAACTATGTCTCTGCAACTACAAACTTCAAGTACTTTTTTTTTTTGCCTTTAGTAAACATGACCTCAGAATTCTGCTTTTTTTTTTTTCTACCACTGGCAGGGTAATGAATTAGAGGTATGTATTCGCTATGATAATTTGGGAATACCAATACCACCAAAGTAGAATTTGTGTCAAATTCATAACCAGAATGGGCTGTTTCTTAATTCTGTTAGGTGTCTTGAAAAGCACATCATCTAAGATATGTAAACACTGAAAATTTCATATACAGCTAATAACCTAAATGTTGCACTATAAATTAAATTGGCTACCCTTCCTATTCCAAATATCCAATAAAATTGGTGATTTCCAAAAGCACTATTCAAATATAAAATGTTAATCTTAAAAGATTTAAATTTTATTACAACCACAGAATGATTCGATGCTCTTCCTTTTATATATGCATATGCATGTATATGTATATATTAATGTAATTTTATCAGATCTCTGAAATTTAGTAGATTACAGCCTTTGAAGATAATAAATCATAGGGTTGGAATTTGGCTATTATTGTAGAACATAGCTAAGGAGTCTCTTGCTGAAGGTTTCCTACTTCAGCAGCTAATGTGGAGGAACTGAAAAGGCGGTTAAAATGATGCAATAGAACTTGAAATCAGGGATTTAAGGAAGTGGAGGAATTGAGAAAAACAATTTTTTATAAAAGTATTATCATCTCCATCTTGCTGAAAAAATGCAAGCACTACACTCAGGTTTCTTAAACCATTGCTTAATAAATTGTCATTTCAAAGTCTTAGACTATATAAACAATGGCAGAAAAGGTAATATTCCAGAAACAGTCAAACAATATGGCGTCAAATGAAGATGTCATGGATGAAAACAACTTTAAGTGGAAAAAGGAAGGAAAGGGGTTCTAGTGATATAGATATAAGGCCCCCAAATATACCATACTCTGAAAATGCAGTATGAATGTAATGAAACATAGGACATTTCATTCCTGCCTTATAACCAGAGGCCGTAAGTCACTTGAGGCCAGAGGAGTAATGACATGCTGAGAAAACAACAAATATTGACAATTATAAAAATGCAGCTCCATGTATATTCACTGGAAGGGAGTTCCCTAAATTGAACCCCCTCTTGAAGGGCACAGAAACTGTTTCTCTTTTTTCCGAAGTTACTCATAATAAACTTGCTTCTTCCCTCCAGGAAGGATTCTTTGTTTCTCTCTGTACAGGGGGCATCTCCTCTTCTGTATTCAAGCCCTTCTCTTAGCTCCAGGGCATGACTACAGATGGGAAAGGTAACAGCTTTTATAATTAACTGTGCACCTCTAAGGGGCGTTTTTCAACTCCGCTGGAGAATACTGAGAAGCACAGATAGGCTTCAGAGAATCTGCAGGAAATGAGAGCAGAGCAGCCAAGCAGACATTGGGAAGAGCAATTTTTCTTCCCAGTATACATCCAGAGAGAACTGACTGGTCTATGACCCGCAGGTCAAAGCACGGGGCTAATGGAATTCTATTTCCTAACTGGATCTTTTGTAAAGGTTAGCTAGTTTCTGATCCTACCTTCTATGCACAAACAAAGCTTCAAAATCATCCAGAAAAGCTCAAAACTTTCAGAGTTAAGGTAAAATGTCCAAGAGGTGGTGTGTCAGGCATTGAGCAACTACTACTTATTGGGAGCTCATGAATTTTCAAAATCTAAATTTTTTTTTTAACAACGCTGAGTCTACAGAGTATGAAGAGAGCAATCGAGGATCTTACCTTACTCAGAGGTTTTGTTTTCTTTATCCACATGGAACTAGGTCTTTCCCCCTAAAAGATCCTGTTCATATCAAATGCATGGCACTCTTCTTTGGCCGCTTTGCACACTATTCACATTTAGGCTTTTCTCATTCTTCCCCCTCTTGTTGGCAACTCGACAACAGCGAGCATTGTCATTTGTACATAATTATATCATGGGTTTTAAAAAACTGTATTTTTGTATCAACATCTCATCAAGGACATTACATTCTTAGTGATTTAAATCGCTTCTGACTTCCTTATTAACCATATACTGTCATAGCAGCTTAAAATTTAAAAGTCATTTAGTTATTTCAATGTAACAGATGTACATCCTTCTGGGATTCTAAACCTCCCTTCTCCAAATATGGCCTTGTTGTTTTGCATAGTCACCAGGAATGATTAACCAACATTCAATCTGAGCTAAGAGCAAAGACAAACAAGTGACTGCCTAACACTGTATCAAGTAAGTGCACAGCACACACAAACACACATGAGCTACTTGCTGCCACTTTGGCCTTAGGAGTCTAAATCCCCAGATTGAGACAGATCATTAAGTTTCACTTCACACACAACACAATCCCATATAGAAAGAATGTGTGTTCCTCCTTTTGCCCTTCAAAACAAATGAATTATTTAAAAATGAAACCTTCCTACCCGTAACAGGGACTGGGATTCATCCTTGGGCTTGTTTTCTCCCGATGCAGGATACTGCTGGGGGAGGGCCCCAGACTTCTCTCCGCCAGCTGGCACCCCCTGCAGGAATCCCTTGGTTTCCACAGCCAAGCCATAAATAGGTCGCGCCAGATGGGCAGCTTCCACATTGGGGCTATCCCTTAGAGTCTTTGTCTGCTCTTGGGTGCCGGACACAGGCGTCAGCAGCCCCAGGCTTGCTTGGGTGTATGACGGACTGCCCCGCAGGATGTCTGCCCCTCTCCAAGTCACGCTGCGAAGGTCATCACTGGAACTCTCGGTCCAAACTTTCTCTTTGAGCCCGTCCTTCTCCTCCAGCTTCTCTCTCTTCACCACACTCTCAGAAACTGGCTCTCCCATTTTAGAGTCTGGAGTGAGCAGATTGTAGACCTTGAAGTCAATTTTGGGCTCCTCCTTGATGGTGGATATGGCATGACCGTCCTCTTCGCCGTTGGCTGTAGTGATGTCCTGTTCCTGGCAGTGAACAGTGTTGAAGTGCTCCAGTAGTGACTGAGTATCAGCAGCTGTAAAACTGCACTGACGGCATTTGTAGCAGCTGTGTGCTCTCCTGGAGAAGAAGAAAACAGTTATTGCAAAGACAGCGTTCTGGAGGGTTGTTTTATTTTTAATAGCCTTTAAGCACCTGAATTTTCTACCTACTCATGCAATGTAGTAGGTAGAAAGAACTACAATATTCTTAACACCCAAAAACTGGAATGTAATTAACTGGCATTTTCAGTTCTATATAAAGTTCCCTTGTTATATTAGCAGTAATAGCTATAACACAGACACACAGACACACACACACCATGCACACACGCACGCACGCTGCTTGTGCTTGGGCGCATACATTCCAGGTGATTAGCATTAAAACAGGTTAGTTTGCATTATTATTAAATGCCCCACTCTGTTCATTTTACCTTGATAGATGCATTTTACCCTGATGGATAATCATTAATTATATTATTTAACTCACTATTCTTATGTTTTCACACCTGATTTCAAATGCCCTTTTCACTTTCTGTTATTTAAACTAAATTGAGGATTTCCCCCCTGTAGATACACTTCAATTTCTAATGCTGAAGTGCTTTGTATAGCTTTTCAATATATTAAAAGGAACTAAATTTAAATATAAAATAATAAATCATTATCAAATTATGAAATGATTTGAAAAAAGAAATATAGTGTTATTTTCAGTCATCAAATTTAAATCCATTTAGTGAATAAAATATTGCTGACTGATCTAAACTCTAGAAAATAAGATGTACATATAACGCATGATTTTTCTTGAAACAAAATCTATCCATCTATGAGAACATATACACATTCAAGAAATTGAGTGTCTGTTGAGTGTCAAACATCTTAACAGAGACTTTACAAATATATTCATTAAAAGGGGGTGTGTGTGTGTTTTCTTTTTAAATGGCATAAAACAAGACGATTTTATTATCAAATCCCCTACCATCTTCTGCTGTTAAAAAGAGAACAGTAACTGCTATATTAGGACAAATATTTGATTAACACAGAAGAACAGAAGTATTGCACTGTAAAAAACATACCCAAAAGATACACAAGTGATGTGGAATAAGGTATATTTTGTTTAACTATAAAAGCTATGTATGGCTTTCTAAATAAATACCGGGGAAACACTTTCTACTTCCCTGATATATCTTGCTATGAATTACCAACTTAAAGTAACAAAATAAATTTTGCGAGATATTACTTTAAGCTGTAAGATACAAGTTATGTACTCATATATGTAATTTTTGATAATCATCAAAATATTTCTTTGCCAGGCACTGGGTACACATTGGTGAATAAAAGATAGAAAGCCTTTGCCCACTTGGTGCTTAGAGTCTAGTCAGGAGAGACTAGACAGGAAGTTTCACATGACTATAAGTCTGTAAGGACAAAGTGTGACAGGTACTAAGAATGAAATGGATGGTAATTGGTGTCAAGGGCTGCGCAGGTAATTAGGAAGGACTTTCTGAGGGAGATATATGAAATCAAAGGGTGAAAAGAAGCTATCCGTGGAGGATGAGGAAGGGGAAAGGAAGCCACATTCTAGCAAGTCTGAGACACTGAAAAGAGGACATTGTGGTTTTAGAGGAATAAACGATAGGAAGAATGTCAATTGACAAGCTTGAAGGGTTATCTAGAGCTCTGTAGGTCATGGTAGGGATAGGAGATCTCTTCAAAGGTAAAGGAAGGCAATCAGCTGGGGAGTAGGTGCTCAGCTGCATGTTTTAATTACTTGGGGGCTGTAATGTTTATCAATAACTTCATTTCTTTATAAGACATGTCAGATGGCTGAAATTCCAAAAGAATGTTCCTATTTTATGGAAGCAAAATTCAAAGGTATAAAACATGTAACAAAATCTCAGGTGTTTGTTGAGAGTGCTTAATGTAGCACACAAAAGCTTACATTTTGTCGAGTAAATATGGATATTTACTTTTTACAGAAAATTGTTTCCAATCTTTTCTCCTATTTTTTTCATTAAGTAGTAAAGATAAATACAACAAATGACAAACAGTGGGAGGATGAATTGACCATAAAAGCACAATAGTAAAATTAATTTCCTCAAGTGAAAATAGCCTAACCTTTAATGTGAAGATGGTTATGACCAAGAGAAACAATCTTGCCACCAATGTCAAGGCCAGAAAATTCAAAAACAGGACTAAGAATACAAAAGACAATAGACAATACCTAAAATCTAGGACCTAGAACCTCTGTGGATCTCATCTACAAAAGCTTCTTATCAAAACCACATTCTAGCCAGGGACCGGTGGCTCACGCCTGTAATCCCAGCACTTGGGAGGCAGAGGCGGGCAGATCACCTGAGGTCAGAAGTTCGAGACCAGCCTGACCAACACTGTGAAATCCCATCTCTAATAAAAACACAAAAACTAGCTGGGTGTGGTGAAAGGAGCCTGTAATCCCAGCTACTTGGGAGGCTGAGGGAGAAGAATTACTTGAACCTGGGAGGCGGAGGTTGCAGTGAGCCGAGATCGTGACACTGCGCTTCAACCTGGGCGACAGAGCGAGACTCCACCTCAAACAAAACAGAAACAACAAAAAAACCACACACATTCTAGTTTAACCTAATGGGAGATAAACACATAAATCCAAAATTACCCTACTGAATATATTCTACACAGTATATTGAGTCATGGAAATTAACAACAACAACAACAACAAAAACTTTTGAAAGCACTTAGCAAACCATGATTAATTTTCACCCCAAGATGGTTAGAATGGACTCACTGTCTACTTTAGCATATTTGTGGTTCCTTGACACGGTGAGATCTCTGCTTGAAATCTCTAAAGAGATCCATGCCTATAAACTAAGACTATAAATTACCACTGACACTTCTACCAAAACTGGTAAATCCAGTGACAAAGTGCCAAAGGATTATAGTGATTCTGTTTCAAGATATTAAGACTGTAAATACCAGGATGACAAGAAGGAGAAATGATCAACATATATGAAAAGAAATACAAAATTCTTGTGGACCACACAGCAAAATTATTTTCAAACAGTAGTCTCTTAGTTCTTACTGGTGAAACAACCAACCACATGTAAGAGTGTAGACTCTTAAGGAGAACGCTTAAGCTTCAAACTTTGACTCTGTATTTTACAATGTAAGTCACTTTGAATAATTTACTGAACCTCTCTCAGTTTCCTCATCTGCAAAATGAAAATAAAGTTGTCTCTTGATAGGGTTCTTGTGTATATTAAGGAAGTAAATGAGAGTTAATCAGTATAAATCCTAAAATTAAATAGAGCCCCTCTGTTCCCTGTGAATCCACATTCTGTACTGTTTCTGCAAGAGTTTAAACTTACAAACTGATGATTTGGTATCATTCTTTGCCATTCCCCCATGTACCTCAACCACTACAAAAATATATATGTATTTTTAAAACCAAGTGTATGTCCTAGAAGATCCTTTGCTTTAGGACATGGCCCCGTAGAATATAGTCTATGCTTTTCTGCTTCATCTGACAGCATTCAATGACATGGAAGAATGAGCAGTTTAGCCTTTCACTAGCTTTACTCTGTTTTCATTAATAGCAGTCAGAGCCAGTATCTTCAAATTCTAAATAACAAAGACAGTAAGGGCATTACCTGTGTTTTATTAAAACCTTGGGAAGTAAGGATGTTTTATGAATGTATTCATTAAAAGTTGTTTAGAACATGGCATATCTAGGAATATACCTAAGTAATTAAGATTATGTTGCTTCAGCATCTACTAATTCTGAATAAAGATGAAGGGATAGGGGTCGATTAAAACTATTTCTAGATTGCAGAATCAGATATTGAAGTTACATCATCTTCATCTATTATTTAACTAGTACTTCCTCCCAAATATACAAGGTCCTAGGTCCCTGCCCAAAACATGAGTTCATTACAGGGTATCACACCCTGAGACAAGGTGTCTGAGTCTTCTAGGTTTTCTAGTTTGAAGTTCCTGTCCCAAAGGAAAACTCCCTGACTCCTGGCATGTCTCAGCAGGAGCTGCTCTGATCTGCCCAGAGAGGACCTCGTGAACCAACCGACCTAGGCAAAACCGCCCATGGTACAGGTGCTGGAGAGCTGTAGGAACACAGAGAATAGTGGGGATAGGTATAGAGTACAAAGGAAACAGAAAGTGCAGGGGTAAGTTTTCCGTGAGAACCAGGTTTTATGTAGAAAAGGAAAACACATTTTAACAGGAAGGATATTACAACGTTGTAAAAACAAGCTCAATTCACACTTCTTTTGAAAGTTCAAAGCACTCATGTCTACAGGCTCTCACGTTCCACTGAAGTATATGGCCCATTTCACAGATAGTAAAATGGAGAAAGAGTGCCTTGCCCATTTCGTCTATATCAAGCCAAGAACACAGGGCTTCAAATTCCCAGAACAACGTTTATTTTTCTATTTTCCACTGCCTACCTTTCTAATTGTATATAAATGTAAACTACTGATGATATGCCAAATGAAAACACAAGGGATGGAAAAGGTCTTCTAAGAGAGAAAAAAGAAACTGACTACAGCAATGGTTTGCAAAACAGGCTGGGCAGCATTGCAACCCGAAGAGTTTCTTTCTCAGCAATAGAGATTCCAAGTCTTCCTTGTCCCACTGAACCAGAATATCCTGGGCATAATCTGAGAATCTAAATGTTAAACTTCAGCAAAGTCCTCAAATGACACCAATGCAGGGACCAGTACCCATAAACTGTATTACTAGCTACATCATGGCTCTAAGCAACTTAATGAATAAACGCACAAGACATCTCCTAACTCCCAAGGCTTTAATAAAATACAGGCAATGACCTTGCAATGACCTTACAATTATTGTTATTCAGAATCTTAAGATTCTGGGTCTTACTACTATTAATGAAAAAAGAGTAAAACTTGACATTTAAGCAGTAAACTGCTAAACTGCTCAATCTTTCAGGCTATTGAACACCACTAGGTGAAGCAGAAAAGGCAATCTGCTACAAAGTGCTCTTGAGACTTGAACAACTCCTTTCTCCTTATATTCTCAGACCTAAATGAATGACAAAAAATATATTAAAAAGACAACATTACTGTCAAAAGCCTGGAGCAATATAAACTTTTCAATAACCTATGCTAAAATCTAGACCAATGCTTCTCAAACTAATGTGTAAAAATCACCTGGGGATTTCATTCAAATTCATATTCTGATACTGGAAGACTAGGGCAGGATCTAATATTCCGTATTTCTTCATTTATTTCAAATTTTCCCAGACCCTGATACTATTCTGTATTTCTTACAAACTCCTAGATGATGCCAATGCTGTTGGTCCCCAGATCACATCTTGAGTAGCAAGAATCACGCAACTATGGTCATAAATAACTCATGAGAAGTGTGTTGGCTTGGAGTGTACTTTTAATATACCTGTTTATACTCGGCACTTTCAGAACATTCCCAAATGATTTTTTTTAAGAGACGAGGTCTCACTATGTTGCCCAGGCTGGCCTTGAACTCCTGAGCTCAAGGGATCCTCCCACCTCAGCCTCCTGAGTAGCTGGGATGCAAGGCATGCACCACCATACTGAGGTCCAAGAAGAATATTTTTATGAATGGCAACATTGTTATCATTCTTAAGTCACATACACCTACTGAGTCAACACTCACAGCTGTATAAAATAAACTACAAGCACAAAATTGTCAGGAATAATCCCAATTCATTTTTTCTTTATCACTGTTTGGAGATTGTCTTTAAATATTCTTTAGTGCTAGGCCATTTACATATATTGCCCGCAGCAATAACACGAAGTATATATTTCCACCCCACTTTGCAGATAAAGAAGCGGAAACACAGATGAGTTAATTAACATAAAAATATTGAAGGCAAAATAGAATACTTTTGCTCTTGTCTATAGTTACTGTTTCATGTACGTTATTTGATAGTTAAAGCAATGGTTGTTCAGGAATCAGTACCTAAAAGATTTAAGCATATTCTCTGACATGTATTATTCTCTCAATAATAACTGACAAGATCTTCAATATAATGTCACACTTCCAAATCATAAGACTAGATTATAATAAACCCCAGTAAAAGGAAACTTTTCTCAAGAATAAAAGTTTAGTCATTGTGAAAGTACATTAATGTGGATCCTCCTCCAACCTACTAAACGCATTTTCTTTTCATCAGCATTAACATGAAAACTTCAAAGACATTCAGGAAATTTTTCCTCTATTTCTCAAGACCCAACTTAACCACCCCCTCATCCATAAAGACTTCCCAAATGATTCGATCCAAGAAGAAATTTAGTGTCTTCCTCATTACTCTAAATCCTTGTATTCCTCTTCAGTTTTTTTAATCACAGATGGTATTTGATTAAAATCATGTATACCTCACTTTACAGTTATATGTAATTACCCTAAGGTTGAAACCAAAGCTCACACATCTATTGATTCCCCTCATCACAAAACATCCAAATAGACAGTAAGTATCTGCTTAATAACAAAGAAATGGACAATCACAGCTCTGGACGTTCAGGATGCTGGATTTAATATGTAGGGTCACAAAGCAGTGGAGAAATATTAAGATGTACAGTGATATTTTACAGATGGCATATTTTGAGTGATCCTATGAATAAACTCCTCATTAGCTAAAAACTTCTGGCCGGGCGCGGTGGCTCAAGCCTGTAATCCCAGCACTTTGGGAGGCCGAGACGGGCGGATCACGAGGTCAGGAGATCGAGACCATCCTGGCTAATACGGTGAAACCCCGTCTCTACTAAAAAAATACAAAAAACTAGCCGCGCGCGGTGGCGGGCGCCTATAGTCCCAGCTACTCGGGAGGCTGAGGCAGGAGAATGGCGGGAACCCGGGAGGCGGAGCTTGCAGTGAGCTGAGATTCGGCCACTGCACTCCAGACTCCAGCCTGGGCGACAGAGCGAGACTCCGTCTCAAAAAAAAAAAAAAAAAAAAAAAAAAAAAAAAAAAAAAAAAAAAACTTCTAAAACTTCTGGGTACATTAAGCCAAACTAATTTCAAATTTTTACAAATATATGCTTTGCATTAATTTAAATGCTATATCCTCCTGCCACACTGATAGCAAACACTTTCTTCATATCATCTGAGGAAAAAGATGTCGTTTTACAGATCTCCTTAGCATAAGCATAAGGTCATCACATAAAACACAGAATGCTCAGTTCAATTTAAATTTCAGATAATAAATGAATGTTTTAGTGTATGCTGCATAAAATATTTGGGACATGCTTTTATAAAATGTCACTGTGTCCCATACAATATTCGACAATGTGGAGACAAGTCAAAGAAATTTTGATTAAAGAACTAAATCATGCTTTCTCTCTAGGCAAACGACATCAAGTTGCCTAAAAATATCAAATTTGTATTTAACTCAAGTGACTTAGAACCTCTGTGAAAAAATAAGTGCTATTCCTTATTCTACTTTATAGAATTTTCATGTGCCATAAAAAAGCATTTTTATCCTTCCATGTTTCAATGCACAGTAGCCTTTATTCACAATAGTAGTATTTCATTCATTAGTAGAGAATATTATGAATTATTTTCATAATTCATAAAGCATTGAGGAATGCTTCTAGAAAGAAATCAGCTAAAAGATGCTACTCCTTTACTACACTCTGATAATATTTTTATTTTTATAATAAACCAACCCACAGTGTATGTGAAGTACAGCTCTGAGGGATGCCTTGTTTTTTTCTTTTAAATTTTAACTTGAGATTTATGTCATCATTTGAAGAGCTCTTTTTACTAAATAACAGTATATTACTTTCAATATTTTTTTAAATCTTAAAGACAATCAATGAATAATTTAAACCACAGTTTTTATTCTTCAATGACTAAATGAGGCATCCAAGTAAATGAATAAATCATAAATACTAATTGATCAGACTTTTAGAGGTATTTTTTGGTTATTACAGAATCAAACAACTACAGATAAATTATCACAGAAGTGGGGAAAAGGAAGGTGATTCAAATACTTAAGTTTAAATGTAGTTCAAGTAAGTCTGAAATCTAACAAAGTCATTTTTGTAATATATGCATTGTTGGTATAAATGTCAACAGCAAGTGGCATGTGGCATTACTGACACTGTAAAATGAAAAATGAGAAAACAGTGGCAGGAACAAAGACAAAAACAGAATTACAGATGGATTATTAGGTCAATCCTTGAGAACTATAAAATAGTTAAAAGAGGAGAAACAGTCTACAGAAGATAATCCAAGATAAATTGAAATTCTGGATGAAAATAATTATGCTGTTTACTCATCCTGCATTTTTAAGTTGAAATAATCTGATTAGGATTTGCTCAGTAATAGTAACTGGCTTTTGGGGAGATGGAATGAAGTGCTTATATCTTCAAGTAGTAGAAAAAATACTAGTAACACCATACCTTAAAAATCAAACTTAGGATCCCCTTTAAAAGGCAAATGTTCCCTATAAAATGTTCACATAGAAAGACAAGTCTTTCTACAAAATAGAAAGTAAATAAGGAATAGGAAATTATTTATACAAATGAAAATGGAATTGAAACTGTGGCTAAAATGTATTTTATTCCAAGACTTGGTAACTATTCTTGCATAGTATTCAGAAGCATTAGTTCTGAAATTCCTAATAAATAATGTATACAAATAAAGGTAATGTCTTTGTGAGGTTTTGTTTGCTTGTTTGTTTTTTGGTGAACTGTAATATCTTGGGTAACTTTTTGTCTCACAATAGGTATTTTCTAATTGAACTATCATGCCTATTTCAAGGTATTACAAACAACTGATTTATTAGGTTTTTTTTTTTTAAATATGACACATAACATATACAAATTTAAATGTAACCATGAAGACCCTCAGCCTTTTAGAAATTCTGTATTAACTCACTGTATACTTGGAATTTTTAGATACGTTGATAATTAAATGATTATCATAAAAATCCCTTCTTCAGAATCAGCAAAGTACGCAGTCCATATTCTTTCACGGAGTTTTTGTGAGATAGAGACTGAGCAGGACCTAAATTAATTTGACCACCTACTGCAACGAATGTCAGCGCTTTCAGACTGAGTTTACCTATTTGATGTCTGAAAGTTGAAGCACTGTTTAAAAATTTTTAAATGCATTCGTAAATCTCTTAACACACAGAGTCTTGTCATTGCATACACTACCAAAATATGTGTGCGGTTTTCCGCATTTCAGCCAACAATGAACATTTTAATATTTGTACTAGACAATAATTATATTACTGAGTCTGTGGCAGTTCTTTAATAGTAAGTTCTTTAACAGCGAGATTGATCATTAATTCATATATTTAATCTACATGAGCAGTGATGAGAATTGATGCCTCATTTTTTTATTTTAAAGTTGTACAATGTATGTTAGTGACATACAAATAAATACACACACACATATTCATTGACATCTAAGTTTGCAAACAAATTAAAAACTGAACTCATTACAGAATCATAGAATGTGATTTTACATAAATTGAGATCTATCTGTGTGGAAAGAGGAAGAGATTCAAATGCATATAGATATGATTACATATGATAAAGAAAGTACTATTTATGGTACAGTGGAATATATGTATATGATATACATGAGTATCTCACATATACATATATGTATGCATACATACATATATACATGTGTGTATATATCATATGTATTTATACATATATACATGTATGTGTATATATATTTATACATACATATATACGTGTGCATGTCATATGTATTTATACATACATATATAGGTATGTGTATACATCAGATGTATGTATGTGTATATATCAGATGTATTTATACATGCATATACATATATGTATATGTATACATGCATATGATATTCATATGTATATCATATACATATAACATGAATATTTGTATGTGGTTTTATTTTGTTATCTTTTGAATTTATATAAAAAACTATCCCAATGTGACTTGTCTTTATCATCTGTTTTTATTCAGTCAAAATTAAGATTCATTTATGTTGTAGTCACTTGTCATTTACTAAATTCACTACTGTAAAACATTCCACTGCTTGAAAATTCTACAAATAAATTAATCTTTTTTGGAAAGACAATCAGAGTTTTCTCCTGTTTTTATTTTGGACTGACTTTGTTTTGGTTGTTCTTTCTAAGAAATGCAATTATGAACATTTTTGCACATGTTTCCTAGCAAACCCATGCAAAAGGTTTTCTTCTGAAAAGTAAAATTATGTAGTCACTGGGAATATGAACATCTGATATTGCCAAATTTTGCCAAATTTGCCTTCCAAAGTAGTATGTTCCAACCACTTCTATCCCTTATAAGGTGTTTTATTTTAAAATCTATGTTTTCTGAGATTAATAATCTCTCTTTTTTTATTTGGTTAGAATTGGCCCTGTATAACTTTATCAATCCTTAGCTTTTTGTTACTGAGGTCTAATTTCATTGCACTGAGTCAAAGGATATATGCTATGAGATACTGCTTTTTGAAATGTAATTTCTTTTTGACTTAATATATTGTCTCAGTTTTTATAACTGCTCTATATGTGCTTTAAAAGCACGTACATTCTCTAATTGTTTGGTACAGAATTTGTATATTTTTATTAAATCAGGTTTGATAATTTGTTGTTCAAATATTTTCCATTTTGAAAAATGTTTTGTGCTTAACTTTTAACAAGGAGTTCTCTTAAAACTTTATCATTGTGATTGTGGTGTGTCATGTGTTCCCTGTAGTTCCTCGATCACTTTTTGCTTTACTTATTTGTATTTACATGTTATGTATTTAGAACCAGTGTATCTTCTGAAGAAGTCAAACCTCTTATTATGCAGTGATCCCTTCTTTCCTCCATATGCTGTTTGTAATAAAATCTTAAAATTGTATGAGATTAATAAAGATACCTCAATTTTCCTTTAGTTTATATTTGCTGGTATAACTAAGTCTATTCTCTTCCTTTGAACATCCAGAGACTTATGTTTCAGATGTATATCCAGTATGCAGGATATAGTTACAATTTTTTAAATATCATCTGATATCTTTTCAGCGGAAATGTTTAACACACACACGTTAAGACTTTTGATATCAGCAATTTTTGTAGATTTTACTTTAAAATGTCTATATGTCTAACTTTTCCCACATATTTTCTCACCTTTTCTTAAAAAGTTAATTGAATTTTATGGGTGTTCTTTATTTCATTATTCCATTTTTTTTCTCCTCTGTAGTTTTGGAAGTTATGCATTTATTTCCTATTCTTTCATTAGTTATCCTTAAATTTTTCCAAGTATATATAACAAAGTCCTAGCTCACTAACTCACCTTAGTCTTTGTCGCCCAGGTCAGTGGCATGATCATGGCTCACTGGGCCTCGACCTCCTGGGCTTAAGTGATCCCTCCATGTCAGTGCCTGAGTAGCTGGGACCACAGGTAATCACCACTATACTCAGATTTTTTTTTTTAGATAGATAGATAGATAGATAGATAGATAGATAGATAGATAGATAGATGAGATCTTGGTATGCTGCCCAGGCTGATCTCAAACTCCTGGGTTCAAGCCTTGGCTTCCCACATACTGGGATTACAGGTGTGAGCCACTGTGCCCCACCTAGTCTGTTCCTTTTTTAACTACATAAATGAGACAGGCAATGTTTGTTTAGATTTGCTCAGATGTTTCCCTGGTCTTCACTTATCAGAAAATGTCTCTGGTTTGCTCTTATTCTTGGGAGATAGTTTTGATGGTCACATAATACAAGGTTGACTATTTGATGTTTTTTCAAAACTCTGAAAAATATTCCTCTTTCCTCCAGTTTCCATTGTTGCTAATAAAAAGTCTGTCAACCTAAATGTCTTTTCTGAGTAGTTTGTTTCTTGTTAGTCTACAGCTGCTCTCAAGGATGTCTCTGCCTTGGCATTCTCACTTTTGTTTCATGTGTGTGTAACTGAATTTATTTGTATACATCATCCTGTTTAGTGTATGCTACGCTTCTTTGTATCTGAGTATTTATGTCTTTCATTAGTTCTAGAAAATCGTTTTCCATTTTCTCCTCAAATACTGATTACCTACTCTCTATTCGCTATATTTTCTTTCTTCTGGGACACTCATTAGATGCATGTTAGAAGAGCTCATTATATTCCACATCTTGCTATATGTCATTGATATTTTGCATCTCTTTTCTCTCTCTTATTCTGTCTAATGCCTCATTCTGATTAATTCATTTGCTCTCTTTAATTGTCTAATATGTAGTTTAATCAATCCATATGTTTTAAGTTTGAAGAGTTAATATTTCTCAATTAAAACAATGTTATTTGTTAATTTTTTGGTGATCTTGGTTTTTTTTTTTTTAATTTTACTTTAAGTTCTGGAGTACATGTGCAGAACATGCAGGTTTGTTACATAGGTATACACGTGCCATGGTGGTTTGCTGCACCTATTACCCATTATCTAGGTTTTAAGCCCCATGCATTAGGTATTTGTCCTAATGCTCTCCCTCCCCTTGCCCCCGACTCCCCAACAAGCCCCAGTGTGTGATGTTCCCCTCCCTGTGTCCATGTGTTCTCACTGTTCAACTCCCACTTATAGGTGAGAACATGCGGTGTTTGGTTTTCTGTTCCTGTGTTAGTTTGCTGAGAATGATGGTTTCCAGCTCCATCCATGTCCCTGCAAAGGACATGAACTCATTCTTTTTTATGGCTGCATAGTATTCCATGGTGTATATGTGCCACATTTTCTTTATCTAATCTATCATTGGTGGGTATTTGAGTTGGTTCCAAGCCTTTGCTATTGTGAACAGTGGTGCAATAAACATACATGTGCAAGTGTCTTTATAGCAGAATGATTTATAATCCTTTGGGTATATAATCAGTAATGGGATTGCTGGGTCAATTGGTATTTCTGGTTCTAGATCCTTGAGGAATCGTCACACAGTCTTTCACAATGGTTGAACTAATTTTCACTCCCACCAAGAGTGTAAAAGTGTTCCTGTTTCTCCACATCCTCACCAGCATCTGTTTGCTGACTTTTTAATGATCGCCATTCTAACTGGCGTGAGATGGTATCTCATTGTGTTTTTGATTTGCATTTCTCTAATGAACAGTAATGATGAGCAGTTTTTCATGGTTGTTGGCCGCATAAATATCTTCTTTTGAGAAGTGCCTGTTCATCTAGTCTCATGTTGCTTGATCATTTTTAATTGTAACTTTCACATCTTTGAATGCTTATTCGTATTTTATAACTGAAAAGTCCTGTATCTAAAGTGACTGGGTATCTAGCTACATCTATTATTTGTGTTCTCTACTGATTTCACATATGGTGGCTTATTTTCCTGTCCATATGGTGAATTTTCATAATAGTGAGCTCATATAAGATTTATCTGCATCCATCAATATCTGGGAGGTAAAAATTGGAGGACTTTTCTATAGACAAATTTGTGTTTAATTATGACAGAAGTCAGAGGGAGGACTAATGTAAAAATCCTAGCCACCTTCAAGATCTAAGCTTAAAGCAAAACTCAGATTCAACTCCTTCTCTCTATGAGTAACTCCAGGCTTAGTCCTCTGATCAAATGCAACATCGACATTGGCATTTGCCCTCAGTGTAACCTCACATTCCAAGCTCACCCTTCACTTCTCCCTACTCTGTGTTTACTGCACTCTTCATGAAAGGTAGAACAAAGGCTCCAAAAATTTTTCTTACTTTGTAGAAGTCTGGCAATGCATTACAAAATACGTTTTATCTAGTATAGTTGTTTTGTAGGGAAGTAATCCTCCTACTTATGCCAAATACCTAAGTTATAACACTGAAAATTTTGATAAGAAAAGTAGCAGTCAATAGAGAGCAGGTACAAAGTTGAATTAAATGATAAATAATAATAGAAATGCAGTGAGAAAACCATTTATAAGTGGAATATAATAACCCAGTTATGATCTGAGTTAGGGGTATCATAGGTAAATGCTAAACATTAAGAGAATGGACCAAATCCCTGTTGCTGACATGATCTAGTGATCATGGTTACAGTTCCACCAAGTTTAACTTCGTTCTTAGAGAAAACACCCATGCCATGGACTCGACACCGAGGTCTTTCAATCAGAGCTCTAGATCAACCCTTCTGCTTCTCAGCTATAATCATTTTATAGCTAAATGATTTCACATGTTGTACAGTTCATGGCTTATGCTAATTTTTACTACACCGTTAAGTCTTCTATATAAAGCACTCAACAGCCTAGAATATTTCACAGAAATAACATAGAATTATGGCAGAAGTTTCCCAAAATGAATAATCTGAGTAAACAAATTTAATTATACAGATACTATGTGATAAAGTAAACTTGTCCTCTTATTCTATCTTAAAAATGGGGCATTTTTGGAAAATGCTTTGATAGCAGATCAAGTTCTGAACATCCACGTGACTATGTCCTTTCACATCTCTGGGGCTGCTATTACTGTTCAGCTTTCAGTAGAGTTTCTTCATCTTTCCTACTAAGCTGTGACTTCTGAAATCGGAAGTCTCCAAATTTCAAATATCTCTATAAGAACACAGAAACAGATGAGCAATAAACTACTCAGCACCTTAAAGGATCTGTGGTCAGCCAAACTATATCAGGATTTAAACGTAAGTGCAAGAATATTTTAATGCCCTATGGACAAATGCTATTTAAATTTTTAGCTAATAAAATGCTGAGAAGTTGACTTAATTTCAAAATGAACAGACAACTCCCATTTGGTATAGAAGCCTAGGTCCTCAGAAGGGTTCCAAGACCATATAATAGTGAAAGATTAAAATGTAACTCACCTTGGAAATCTCAGCTTATTCAAAACTACTGTGAAGTCAAAAACTCACAGGGATCTCATTTACATAAAGATACTCACTGAACTCCCATTAGGCATCCTGCCACTGTGTTAAATCGTGCAGAATCAGTGGTGAACAAGAAAAGAATAGTTCTCTTTTCTCTAGAGCTTACTTTCATCACTGAATATTAACTAAATTCTGACAGTATTCAGTAATAGTTTTATTCATATTTTATTTCTTGGGGGATTATTTTGTTTACCTAAAGCATGTGAAAACCCTGTTTTTCCAGACAGATTCTCAAGCAATGCCTCAGCTGCATCAATAGAAAAACCACTTGTCCAACTGTACTGGTAGCTAGATGTATCAGAATGAGTGTGTGTGCATGTGTGCGTGTGTGTGTGTGCACATATGTGGGTATGCAGGTCCAAGATGTGTGTGTGTTCTGGCTGGTTCCCTCACGATTAAAGAAAATCATGACGATTTCTCAAAATCGTCCTTGTCCTTTTCAAAAAAAGAATGGACTATCTGATTTTTACATCACTCAACAAATGTACATGAACAATATGCACATACGCATATATCCACACTGGTAGAGCTCGGAAAGCAGCTGATGTCTGTGAGCCTCAGAAATAAATTAACATGCAGCTAACATCAGAGGAGCCAGAAACACTCATTGCAAGTGTGAACACATATTTGATTGCAGGACTGTGTCTTTCCCAGGGCTGACCTTATAAATTAAACAGTGTAAATCTCAAGTAAGTGTTTTCTGAACATTTTGATTCACTGTGAGCACTGGGATGTCCTTCAAATTAACATCTAACATTATTAGCCTATTGTTGGATATGAACTGCTTCATTACTGGTGACTGAAAAAACATACACACACTCACACTAACACACAACTTTTAAAAGGAGTGGAAGAAACTGTTTATCGTCTTGGGGTGTAGAAATTGAAAAGAGTAGATTTTTAGACTAGAATATTGATATAGTAAGCAAAACTTTCTACTTTGATGTCGAAAGGCATAATAATGAGAAAGTACCCAATGAGCACTAAATAATACCTAAATGCAGGGTACCACCAACGCTTTGCTGAACTAATTCCTATTTATAACCAAGTCTCAGTTTAAATGCTCCTTCCCCAGGAAGGCATTTTCTAATCTACCATATTAGGTTATGTTATCATTATATTCAAACACACTGCCTTGTACTTCATCTTTTATGACAATTATTACTCTTGTAATCATCTAAGTGTCTCATCTTTCCTACTAAACTGTAAGTTCCATGAGGGCACTGACTATGTCTTCTCTTCTATATTCATTCAATGCCTGGTACAATAGGATTTTTGACATTAATTAATTAAAGAATGAATGCATAAATGAAATAAAGATACATATCCTATACTTATCTCTAGATATTATAAAAGATTAACAGGGAAAGTTAATGTTTATAAAGAGAACAGAGTGAAAGCAGAAGGAAAACACAAACATCCCACATCCATTTAAGAATCTGGAATAACTCAAGCAGTTTTACCTACTTGGAGAAGTAAGTCTATATCCAAAATCACACATATTACAAAAATTCTCACCTTTAGATTACTGTTTATATGCCAAACAAGGATGTTGAAGAATTGTTCAAAGCTAGAAGAATATATAATCTCATTTTAAAATAAAAATGAGCAACAGGTTCTCAAAATTTTTTCTCAGAATAGCGAATACGATATATTTACAATAGCAACTTTCATTTGGGAACTGCCCTGTCAAAAAAATACAGGATGTGGAGTCATATTTAGTAAGGACAAATAAATGGACTATGATAAATTAGTAAACTCATCAGCATTATTAGAATCACTGTGAATTTAAAAAGACAATCAGTAAATGGTATAAAACAAGTATCAAACATAAGCATACAGTCAAAAGAAGGAACCAAATTAAAGTCCACAGTGATCACAGCTATAACTATATCACCTGCAAATCTGTGATGATCTTTTATGTGGTCTTCTCCTATAACTTCCCCAAGTCATCGGAATCAGTCCCAATACTTCCTGGTTCAGCCTTCTTTCTGTGGATTTTTTCTATTATTTTATTTGTATATTCCTCCTGACCTACCCCCCTTTGACTCACCTGTAGTGTCGGGAAATCTCTTCTTCCACCTGGGTAATAAAATCACATTTGGTACATGAGTGTTCTTTGCTTTCCTTGACAGCCTGCTGCCCATCCAATCCTTGCAGGTGATTCGCTTCTTGTTTGACATCTGATGCTTGGGACTCATGCACACCCTCATAGTGAAAGAGGAGTACATCTACGTCAGGGGTGGTGAATGAACACTGATGGCACTGATGCTTGACTCGTGAGCTTCCGGCTGCCCCAGGAGACAAGTGCAGAAGCAAGAGTGCACAGTGGGAACAATTACTTTTTCTACAAGCAAACGGATAAGTAATTTCTCCAAGGTGCTTTTCTGGGCTGCAAAGTCCTCTGGGACAGAATGGACAGTGTTTAATGGTACACTTGTGAATGTTATGGAGCTGTTGATAATGACGGAGAAGAGGCCCCACTACAATTACATCAGGGCCATGGCTTTTGGAATATCGGAAGTCACAGAACTGACAATTATAGCTCGTTACCATATTATCCTCGGCTCCCTTGCTGGAGAAGTCCTTCTTTTTAGCCCCACTCGAGCTCTTGTCTGCCTTGCTCATTGTCTCTCCTTCTGAACTTTTGGCTAGATCATTCTGATTAATGACAGAGCCCCTGGAAAGCTTATCATTCAACTCTGGATTAAGGCCGCCTGACTGCACTGCTCCGTGCTGCTTGCCATAATGTTCTAGCAGTTTAAGTGAGCTAGATGACTCACAGCTGAAACTACAAAATTTACACCAGTAATAACTGGTGGCGTCTGTACCATTTTGTCTCGAGGAATCGAGGGGCTTGATGGGCACTGAGTACCCAACAGGAGTGTCATCTCCTGCTTTGACTGTTATTTTGTCCTGCCATTTTCCCAAGTCTCCAGAATCACTGGATCGAAGTGCCGGGATGGACTTGTTAGAGTTTTTCTCTGAAGGTTTTGCAACCTCAGAGGAGGGGAGAGAAGCTTTTATTTTGTTTGGGTGAGTCTGAAGAAAATGTTGTTCTAATTCGGTGGACGAGTTGCCCATATAAGTGAAATTGCAGAATTTACAGCGGAAATACTTGGTGTTTCCTTGGCAATCTGGTGTTTTCCGTCCAATGCCAATGAATGTTCCACCTGAAGTCACCTGGAGAAAAGAAGAAATGGACTTTACTTCTGAGGTGTCATTAATTCAATGGGTCCTCTGCAGGGGAGGGGGAGGGTACTGCCAAGTATTCCACATCAAAAAATACAATAGTACTCCTGCTTATTATGAAATCACTTGAATAATCAGAGCCAAATAAATTCACTCTTCATTTCTCAACAGTTACTCTTTGAGAGGCTCATTATGTTATACACTGTAGGCCAAAGTAACAGGTGAAGGTAAGTAACAAATGTACTATAATTTGAAAGACTGAGTAATATATTTTTTAAACTAAGAAAACAATTTTCAACCCAGTACGTTTTACTATTGCCTCCTTCAAATCACATTCCTACAGAAACATCCAAATCACATGGGATTTCTTTTCAAAAGGTGAGGCGTTACTGTCAAAACTAGAGGTACTTGCTCAAAAAGTACTCAATGCAGATGTTCTCCAATGAAATATTCTGTTCAGTTCCTACAGCAATGAGGCTGCAGGCAAAGATGAGGTCGCTGTTTTAGGTAAAATAAAGGTGCTCAAATGACCACCCAAAATGGCTTATAATTAAAGCACAGTGAAACAAACAAACAAAAAGATGAATTGAGTACGCAGGAAATACTAGTGAAGAAGAACTATATAAATAAAGAATTTTGAATGTTTCCCAATCTAGAACAACAAACAAAAAAGAAAAATCTTCCATGGCCTTATTTGATTAAGGTTCTGTTTCACTGCAAAGGGCTCCCAACTTCTCACATGAGTAGGTCATGGAGATGTTTGAATGGTAAAATAAAATAATTCCACCATAAAAATAACTACAGCTCTGCTTTCTTTCCCAAATTATGAAATTACATGGAATCAGGACTATGAAAGCCTTTAAAGGGCACTTTACGTAAAATTCTTCCTCCATTCTCAGTGTGTATCTCAATAGGCAGTACAGTTAAGCCACCACTGAGCAGCCAAAATTCAGGGTTTAAAATAGAGTTTTTGAATGAAATACTCCAAAAAGGGGGGAAAAAAAATTCTCTTCCAACCACCAGGGAATTTTTAAATTTTCCCAGCAACCAGATGTAATATATTAAGCAAGTGGCATAATCATGTTCTGCCTTCTTCAACAGCTGTTCAAAAATGACACGTGTGATCGCTGTTCATATCCAAATCACTCCATGAGAAAAGTCTCAGGCATCTCAAAATCATGCAAAGGCTCTATTTGAAATGCAAATAATATTGCTGTAGTACACTGAGAGACATGTTTGTACCTCTATTGTACAGGACTAAGATTGAAGTATTCCTTTTGCTATTAAAAAGAGATGTGACCTTGATCAAGTTACTTAACCTCTCTGGCCAATAGCTTCTTCAACTGGGGCAACCTCTAAATTCATGTCCAGTATCATAGTTCTAAGAAATGTGCATTAATACATAAACAACTCAACATTTACTGTACATTAAGATAGGAACTTATAAAAGTTTCCCACAGCCTTTAATCAAAGGATGTAATGTTTCGCATTAGGCAATGTCTATAGCCACCACCACAATCACATAGATTTCAGTCTGTCGATGACAAACTCTGTCGATGACAGAGTATCAACCAGCCAGAAAGCTAAGAATGGGGCACCCTTCCAGGCAGCAAACCGACAATCATTCAATGGTGTGAGAGATTTCAAAGTCATACACTCAGGGATACAGCACAGAGCATTCTAATCTAGCATTTAAGTGACTAAAGCAACTAAAACTTGCACTGAAATACAATTCATAATATTATAAAAATCTGTACATATATTTCCCAATTCAGTGGAGGTAAACAGAAAGTTTGTTTGCAAAAAAATATATATATGTGTGTGTGTGTGTATATATATATATACACACACACACACACACATTTAAATGGATAGCCATCAATCAGGTTCTTTGTTCTGGAACTTAAACTTGATTCAAAAAGGATACATTCAGATGTATCCCCTTCTTCTTTAACATAGGCAAAGAAAGAAAGTGTGCAAAATCTAGAGATAAAAAATTTTCTTGTTTAAGCTTTCACATTGCATCAGCGTTGCCAAGCTTCCCTATTATAAAATGCTTTGAACTTCTGCTTGTTGAACCAAGATTCCCAAGAAACCACCAGGCATCATCACTATTTCTTTGATTTTGCAATCTTTAAGCCTCAAGTGCCATGACCACACTGAAAGGGCTGAACAAAGAGCATACATATACTTAAGAAATCCCTAAACATATGATTTTGAAGTGGATTTAAATTATTACTAAGCATCCCAACATCCTAAAAAGGTTGCTGTTGCTTAAAAACAACCTAAGAAGTCAGAAAACCCAGGCTACGAATCAGTACTATCAGGAGAAGGGGACTATGAAAGAAAGGCAGTTTTGTGAAAAATTATCAGTAAAGCATTTTGGTTTAGGATTAACTAAGCTATAAAAAACGAGTTAGGTCTTTGAAGTTGGTGTACGTGTCTAGATGTGCTTTTTTAACCCAGGGAAAACGTGCCAACTTCATTATTTAAGAAGCTTTTAAGGGCTATATATTTTAATTATGCTGAAGAATAAATACCTTCATACTACTGACTGCTCTTTCAAAAATCAAGCTAGCAAATGAAAATTCACGGATCCCATTTAATGGTAAGAACAATACTGACACTTCTATAGGTTACATACTTGCCTTTTTGGTTAATATCAGCAAATGATATTAGCATTATACATTATTAAAAGCTAATACAATATTAGAATTACATATTTTAAAAAGCAGTTTTGGAAAACATAATGACAGTGTTCTATTCCTTTTTTCTTTCAAAAAGAAAATCTAAAAGCTCTATTTGTGGCAATTTTTATACTTTCTATACTAGTAGAGGTACATTCAAGTCATAGTGAAATATAACTGACATACAACATTTAAATGCCATTTTACAGTAAAACAAAATTTATTATTTTAGGAGACACTACTGGTGTCTATTGACCACATTCATTTTATTTGCATGCCCCAGATATCCCATTTTAAATCTATTCTTTTCTAGGGTAAAAACAAATATACAGTGAGAACAATTACGCAAAGTAAGTGTTTGCAGCAATGGTTTACTGAAACGTATTGTCTGGAAACAGTGCCTACACATTCATAGAATATTGCAAACTTTTCAAATGGCTAAATCCAACATGGAGTAGAAAAATTTACTGCTTCTTATCTATGACTATATTAAAAAGAGAGTGCAAGCAGAATAAAGAGCACAGCTTTCAAATTTCCTTCTTTTGCTAACCAGAACTTTAATTATAACCCTTTAAACCCAGCAGTTCCTTTGGTAAAGATATCCAAATTTTTACAATTATATTAAACTGTAATTTCTGCTTGGGCCAAAAACTACATGTATTTATCCCTCTAATTAGTAATAACTAAGTGTTCGGCTTGTGTCAGACTCTGCGATAGATATTAGACATATAATATTGAAGAGGTAGACAATTTTACATTTTAAGATTAAAAAATTGTAGATAAAACCCTTTATTCATTTGTATTTACATCTGCCTGTATTTATTTGCTTCTAGAGGAAGTTCTCTAGCTCAAATTCTATGAAAAGATCCATTATTTAACCTCCTGGCACCTCGGTTTCCTGGCCTCTATGGATATAATACTGTACAACTTGTCATTTTATAGGATTATTATGAGGATCAAGTGAGAACTATAGATTTGTGCTGTCCAGTAGTATTCCCTGAGATGATTAAAATGTTCCATAGCCTTCCTTGGCCAATATGGTAGCCACTAGCCACAAGCAGGCTTGGTAAAAATGAAGAACTAATTTTTAAATTTACTTTCATGTATTTTTCTTAGCATTTCATTAATTTATTTGTAATTAACTGAAATGTAAGTATTTTAAAAATTTCTTTTTTAGAGGCAGGGTCTCTGTCACCCAGGCTGGAGTGCAGTGACATGATCTCCGCTCACTGTAACCTCCGCCTCCTGGGCTCAAGCGAATCCTCTCACCTCAGCCTCCAGAGTAGTTGGGAAAATAGACACACGCCACCATACCCAGTTAATTTTTGTATTTTTTGTGGAAACAGGGTTTCGCCATGTTGCCCAGACTGGTCTTGAACTCCTGGGCTCAAGCTATCCACTTCCCTTGGCCTTGCAAAGTGCTGGGATTACCGCATGCACCACCATGCCCAGCCTACAATTTAAATAGCCACATTTGCTAGGGAATACCATATTAGATAGTACACTCGACATGTGCATAGGTAGGATTATTATTTAACAAAATGAATCATTCAAGTAAATTTTTCCTGCAAATGGGATAAAGAGATTAAATAGAAGGGAAGTGGTAAATTCATTCAGTGACAAACTCACACACTTGTCACTATCAATATTCTTAGCTGTAAATGCAAAGGTTCAATCTGTTGTTACTAAGCTAATGCTTCTGTTTATATTCCTTCTTGAGCTAGAGGAATAGTCTTACTCATATCTAGAAGAAAGCAGGAGCTCAATGCATTTTGACTGAATGAGCAAAGGCAGAGGTGAGCAGATGAAAATTTCTCAACAAGGCCGCTGAGTTACCTGAGATACGCTGGCCACAGTACTTCATGGCACCCTTGCCACTGACTTGACCTGACATACATGGCCTTCTTCAAGAAACTACAAAATGCATCTTACATCCACAAGCAAATGACTGCCTATGGAGTCCTTTGATTGTGAATTAAAGTTATATAAAAACACCTAAAACAATTAAGGCACAAAAATGAACAAATTTTAAAGTCTTTTTCACTGACTAAGGACTAGCATGGCTTTTTATATTTGATTTTAGCCCTAGTTTTAAAAACTGTTCCTTCCATTAAGTGTTTTCCATGGCTTTCATTTATAATTTACTTACATATGTCTTTTTACACACAAAAAAATGTCTTACCATAGAAATGAAGAATATAAAAGGGTTGGTTTTTTTCAAGGTCATTAATCTCAGTTTCCTTCTTTCCTTCCAATAATATGGAGTAAAAACTAATAATAATAATATCTAAAATAATATGTCAAAGGAAAATATGTCTTAAAGCCTCAGAGCTCTTAAAATGACACCTCAACACATGTGCTTATTTTCAACGCAGCAAAGAAAGAGTTGTTTGAACTAAACACAAACCTTTTCTCAGATGTGGTTCATTTTCAAGTACTATAATTGATAGCAACAGAGACAATTATAAGGGTACTAATCTAAGAGAACTTGAGGTTATGGGCTGATAGTCAAAGAGGTAAAAGCTTAAAAATAAAAAGCTAAGTTGTTAAAAAAAATCATTGTTCAAATACTAATATTTCAAATAACTTGAAAAAAATAGTAAGGGCCAATCTTAGCTGAAAATAACTACAGTCAGAATTAATCTGTTTATATACATCGGGAATTTTTCTGCATGTATAGTGCTTCAAAAAAAAACGTTCTAGAATACAGAGTGTATTTCAGTGATATACTTTTGATGGAGAATAAATGTTTAAGAATCTCAATAACAAATCTAATTATATGGCATTGTCTTACTCTCATGTCATGCATAGCTTATTTCTGAGGTTTATTCCTATCAGTGACACTGTAGCAACTCCCTTATTTGGATTTATAATATAAGAGCCAACCAATGGCAGGGTAGGATACAGGAGAAACCAAAACTTAAACTCCTATACTGGGCACATTGAAGAAGAAAATACTACATATTCCTCATTATGCACATTTTTATTATCGGCTTTTTGCATTATAGCAATAAACAGTTTACCCTAAACTGGTTTTCTCATTTTACTCAGTATAATTCTGAATTAATTTTTCTATAGTTATCTGGTATTTCAGATGACAGAGTACTAATAAATTTTAAAGTACATCTTAATAGCCCAGGGACAGTGGCTCATGCCTGTATTCCCAGCACTTTGGGAGGCCGAGGCGGGCAGATCACCTGAGATCAGGAGTTCGAGACCAGTTCGAGACATGGTGAAATCCTGTCTCTACTGAAAATACAAAAATTAAGCTGGGTGTGGTAGTGAGTGCCTGTAATCCCAGCTACTCAGGAGGCTGAGGCAGGAGAATCGCTTGAGCCTGGGAGGCAGAGGTTGCAATAAGCCGAGACCGTGCCACTGCACTTCAGCCTGAGCAACAGAGCAAGACTCCATACCAAAAAAAAAAAAAAAAAAAAAGTCCATCTTAATAATTTGGAAGACAATCTTTTATGGGAAAAATAAGCAAGAGAAAATGCAGTTCAAGTAGGTTACAAAGCTAAGTGAACTCCCCATAGCACTCCTCTATAGCAGCCAACCTGCAGGTGCTGCTGGTTCATAACGGAGATATGTCAGAATTGCACGTGTATTCTAAAGAGCATCGTAATGGGAAAAGAGAAAATCTAATCTCTGAAAATATAGAACATCCTTCCTCCAGGGAGGGTTACTGTTTTAACACATCTACTATGTGCCAAGCACTGGAAATACAAAAAGAATGACAAAGTCCAAAATCGTAACATTTCTACGGTTTAGCACAAAAAGCTCACAACTGAAAAGATCACAACAGTGGAATACATGCTTCTGCTGAGACGTGTAACAGGTTCCATGACAACGCAGAGGAAGAGCCCCTAACCCAGACTGAGGAGTCAGCAAAGGCTCCCAGAAGTTACAACTGAGCTGTGGACAGATGAGCTGACATGTGAAGATGAGCCTCAAAGGCAGTGATCATGGAAGGGCATTGCAGGTGAAGGAAACAAAACCAGTAAAATCAACAGTGAGAGTAAGACAGTGCAAGCTGCTCTCAGGAAATATTGAGGAGGGTTGAGACATGATCAAATCTTTAAATGGAATCTGGTACATAATGGTGCTTGCTATGTAATAAGTAATATAAATGTGCTAGCCTTGTTCTTACTATTATCCCTTCTAGAAGAATAGTGAGATTTCACGTAGAAAGGTGACGTCTTATTGGAGAGCTGATATTTACATAAGCAAGTATAATTAGATGATATGCTTTTTAACAGAAGTAGTCCCATACTTGCTATAAAATGTAGGACAAGTCATCTATAAATAGAATTTTTAAAAATTAAAGGAAAGAAGGAAGAAAGGAAGGTAAGAGGGAGGGAGAAAAAGAGAAAGGAAGGAGGATGAAAAAAGAGAAGCAGAAAGGAAGAAAAAGGAGAGAAGGAGGACAGAAGAAAAGAACAGAAAAAAGAGGCAAAAGAGAGGAGGAAGAAGAGGGAATGAGGAAGGAAATAAAAACAGAAGGAAGAAGAAGAAAAGAAAGAAGAAGAAAAAAAAGAAATCAAAGGAAAGGAGAGGAAGATGAAGAGGAGGAGGAAAGAATGGGAGGTGAGAAGAGAAGGGAAAGGAAGAGACAAGAGGGGAAGATAAAGATAGAACAACAGAAAAGAAATCCATAAGGATTTACTTGAAAGAAGTAACAGTAAAAGAATAAAGAAGGGAACAATGGGGCACACTACTCAAATGTTTGGGGCATGATATCAGAAAGAAATCCAAGGTAACTCCACGATTTCCAGCCTGACTTAGCTGAAAACGGGAGTAAAGAAGACAGGAGGCAAAAAGAAAGTTGTGGGGAACTTCACTTTTACATATGTTGACTTTGAAGTGCCAATGAATACCAAGGTGGTGCTTCCCATCAGCTGGAAAACAGGTCTTGGAACAAGCCATCATTTATTATAAGATTCCCAAATATGTTCCTGGACACATGAAAGGATGCAGGCATTCTTTAATCTTATATCAACAGTTCGCCTAAATATGAAAGGAGAAATGCTAGGCCAGGAGACTCTGTGAATTCCCCAACTCCTCACTATGTCCCACCCGTCTATCGCTTTCTGAATTCAATGAAATCACACAGCTCCAAGCACGGCTGGAGAATCCAGCACACTCAAATTGGACACTCTAAAGGCATTCCGATTTGTTCGCTGCTTCTACACCCATTCCTACACTGAATGTAGGCAGAGGATAAAACCTTAATTACACAGCCTTGGAGGACATACATGGGAATGGAGTGTATCTCCTTAACATGTAATCTGCATGGAAAAAAAAAAAAAAACTAAATTGTGCCTGGTAACTAGAAGAGCATAAGACAACTTTCAGAGCATCATTTAAATCATAAATTCCTAACACAAAGTCCTCTAAATGAGGGGAGTACAAAATAACTCAAACACATGGATGAAATGTCCCTTAATTTGGGGATCAAACATTATATCCTTAATTGATTACATCAACATTTGCACCTTACTCGCTCTACCAGAACTAATTTCTGCAGCAAAAGTACCAGGGAAAATGAATCACAGTAATTTTAAAAAGACGAATCAGCAAATTTAATTTTCTTTTTACTGATTTCGACTAGAAGCTTAGTAAGTTCAAATAAGGTAGCATTACACTACACGGAGCAGATAGCAGACAATCTCAAAGAAATCACCCAAGTCCCCAAAATCAATCTGATTCACAGAGGCTGCATCAAAGAGCTCTGATTTACCAGTCTTCTATCTCCTCCCTTATATGCAACTGGCCTATCTTCTATTGCTTTGCTATTGGCAGTAAACTCAGGCTCATGTTTGGCCAGGCCATATATCAGCGTGGTTTTGAAGACAGGCTTCCGTGGCCTGTCTATCCTGCTTTACATCCCATTCTCTCTACTTGTGCAACTCTGTGATGTTGGGCAGGATACTTTAATCTATGCTGTTTCCTTATATTTTTAAATGGACACATAAGGTTAGTGTTTACTTCTAGGGCCATTATGAAGATGAGTTGATTAATACATGTAAAGAACTGAGCTCCATATACGCATGTAAGAAACCCTTAGTAAATTTTAGCTATTATTAGAGGCGAATCCAAAATTGGAAAAAAATAAGGGAGCTGTACAAATTTTGATTATGTAAGCTAAAAGATGAAAGAAGTATGAATCAACTAAAATGTAAGACAGAAAAATAAATTTTACATTTGACTTTCAATTAAAATTAAACAAGGGTTTATATGATATTCTGAAAATGTATACCATTTGCTTCAAAATGTGGATCACCTGATGAAGAATTCAAGAGATCTATGGTCTAATGACTGTCAGAATCCGACTCCACGAAGGAAATCAGAAAATGAACAGAGCAACGTTCTCTTTCCAAACTTTCCCCATATTGGCACACTACTTATATATCTGTGTTTCTAACAGCTGCACGTATGCTGTAATTACAATGATCCAAGAAATAAAAAACACTGAATAGTCTCCCGACTTGAGATAGTTAGCAAAGCAGGCCACAGGAGAGGTAAAATGTTTTCTTAGGAGTTGAATAATGCTAAATTTGATTGGATCCACTGATAACCACAATTTATTATCCTAAACATTCTGCCTAGAAAAAAAATCTGATATTCAATAACATTATACATGTTCTTTTAAATGATAACAAATAAACCGAAAATCAAAGATGATACCAACGGTCATGAACAAGGTCAAATAAGAGTTAACTGACATGCAGGTAAAGGGATTAGTAACGATAGTTGAACTATTCTACTAAGGTGGCTACATTATTTAGCTCTGCCATCTCCACTGATGAAAATAACCTGGCAAATACCAGACCTTTGTCTTGCTTTATGGCATTGGCATGAGCATATGTCTTATTCTGCACACTTTATTACTTGTTAAAGAGACACAGTCCTGAAAAAGAAGTGTGGGTTCATATGTCAAACATTCTGTATTCTATAGACAGTCTGAATTGATTAAAGTCTCATTCACCAGTTTTTCTAAACTGAAATTGTCCTCAACTCGGAAAAACAAAGAAACAGAACCTGCTAAGACCTACAACTTCCCTCCTACTCCAGATCAAAGAAAATATGAAGGCAAAAAATAAATGTTTAGAAGTAAAATTCAAGACAAATCCAAATAAACCACAATGAGATTAATGGTCTCTGATACTATTTTTTTTTCAAACCCAACTGTAATTCCCTGCTCAAACGATTGTACTGATACATGTTAAAGATCTATAAACTCATACAATTAAATCTGTTGAGGATACAAATCCGAAGAATGACTTCCTCTCTCTAAAATCTGTTCTTCCTGCTTCTAACATGACATATTGTGCAACTCTGATAAAAATATTTACAACACAGAAATGTAACACTCTTAGCTCAAACATAAGACAGTCCTTCGTAAGTTAATCATGTGATTCTTCTATTAGCCTTAGATTTTCATTAAGGGCCAAATGAATTTAATAGCTGGAAACCAGTAGCTACCTTCTTAGAGTCCTGAATAATGCAGTAATAAAAAAGAATTTACTAATATGAAAAGGCAACAAATATATCATGAGCATCTGAACTTGGGATTGCATAAACACTTTCCCGTGGGAAGCACAACTTGACAAGACTCCTATTTTTATAACCTGATCTGAGTGCTAAAAGCTCCCCAATAAAGATGATGCAAACACCCAATGCACAGCACATTAAGCCCTAATGAAACAGCAAACGCCGCGTTGTTAATTCAGGCCTCCATTCAGCAATGGTTTAAATACAAGCATAATAAAGCAGATTAAAAAGAAAGAAACTGGCAGAGCGTGGTGGCTCACACCTGTAATCCTAGCACTTTGGGAGTCCGAGGCGGGTGGATCACGAGGTCAGGAGTTCGAGACCAGCCTGGCCAATATGGTGAAACCCCGTCTCTACTAAAAATACAAATAAAATTAGCCAGGCATGGTGGTGGGCACCTGTAATCTCAGCTACTCGGGAGGCTTATGTAGGAGAATCGCTAGAACCTGGGAGGCGGAGGAGGTTGCAGTGAGCAGAGACCATGCCACTGTACTCCAGCCTAGGTGACAGAGCGAGACTCCATCTCAAAAAATAAAAATAAAAATAAAGAAGCTGTAATTACCTTTTTAAGAACTTGATCTCTTGTATTATTGGTCTCTATGGCGGCCTCAATGGCTGAATACAGATAGCAAATATTACATGAAAAGCTAACCAATCATGCTGCATCTATTATTTTTAAAAATTTAAGCATGACAATTGATAGAACATGCTGGATAAATGAAAAATTGGGAAACTAACATCCTGGTCAAATCAATTAATTCTAAGCTAGCCATTATAGCTTCTCTTGTTTTCTTGGTAAAGAATTGACATGTCTTCTGCTTTTAGGGCTGGGCATGCTACCTCAAGGTGTTGGGAGGAGAATGTGATACACGCCACACTTAGAAAGGACAGTCTTGGCTTTCTCATGGCTATTTACAGTGACCTCCATTATCCGGCTGGGGCTCTATCCACTATGCAGCACAAAGAAACATTGTTATCTGACAGTATTTTTACAAAGTTGTAATTCTTTGACTCAGTCATTTGTGATGTAATTTATACAAAAGTGGATATTATCAGTACAAGCATGTCTAAATTTCAATTATTCTTCCACGTATATTTGAAATAACTTGCACTTAAAACTGGAAATCTTAGAATTTGTTTAAATTACTGTACTTCTTTTTCCCAACTGTGTATCTCCTATTTGCACTCAAGTCCATTCAAATTATTTAAAACCATCCATGTCAAACCAAAATATAGATCAAAGCCATAGAGTTCTTTCAGTCTTTTGCTTTTGGCTTCTGTTACTTTTTTCTTGGCCTAAAATGTCATAAATCTATCATTAACCACCAACTGTTCTGAATGTTTTTTAAAAAGCAACTTTAATTGAAAAGAATTAATGAATTCTTCATCTATTACTTCAATTAGCTTAAATGATGGACTTATATAAATAATTCCTAAAATTGAATGATTATTTGTCTGTAATACTCATATTTACCAACATCTTTTTATCAGAACACACACAGGCCATTAACTTACTATATGTTTCTGACAAAATGGCATTAAAGAAATTCTATAGTCAGCATTTTATCTCCCACAGCTTTTAGCCTCCACAAAGTTTAACCGCCACGGAAAGAATCTCTCAAATAGCATTTCAGTAACACAAACTGTGGGTAAAAAAGGAAATTTCAGATGCGTTTTTATTCATTTTATGTGTATAGAAAAACTGTTCAATATTTATTTCAGCATAAAGATATTAATAAGTTACTTATCTTCAGATATTTTTCTGCATCAGTATCTGGCATATGTGCAAAGCATTCAAGATTAGCATTTGCCCTACAAGTATATTCAGTGTTATCCTCACAAATTGAAGTTAACCCTTTAGATGCATTTCAAAATCCAATCGTTTGAAATAATCACGCACTATTTCCATAGATTACTTTTTTCTATTTTTAGCAATATTATTTATCTTGGAAGAAATTTGATCTCAACAAGATTATGTTCCTGCATGCTCTCTCCTACCCCTTTTTGTCTTCCTCGCTGTGTGCTGCAAGGATTTAGCAGACAGCATAGTCGAGGATCAGCTGTTTTATTTCTAGTTCTATTAGTTCAAACTCAGATAGCTCACACATCTGTTTTACTTCTAAAATCACTGCCCAGGAAAAGTGTCCAGCTCCTTCTACCCAAACATAAACTTTACTATAAATAACCAAGAACCTAACAAATAACTGTTTGGGGGAAATGGAAGTGTGTTTAAAAATCTGAATTCTTCCAAACTATAGGCCTTAGTAATTTTCATTTTTAGAGCTTTCCTGACAGCCTAGATCAGCTTCCCTCAGAAGTTGTCCCTAGAGTGAACAAACTGAAACTCCTGCCGGAAATCCAGGTATTAACTTCATATTACTTGCTAATTATACAACACCGTTTCACATACTGACATTATTCACTTCCAACCCTTTTATCTAAAACACGTATTTGCTTCCCAATCATAGTTTGACAGCAGAGTGTATCTGACATAAGACAGTGAAATGATCTTTAATAGACAGCAGTTCAAAGCATGTAGCTTTCATGCATAATAATTATGTTGGGTTAATTTGCTGCTCCACAGAAATAATTCTATTTGTGGAAATTCACAAACTAAGATAGAATTTTTAGAATGCTTTACCAAGATGAAACTGATGTTTAAAGAGTTCTTTATATCTCCCTTAAACTGATAAGATTGCTATTCTGACATTTAAAGGACCAGGAAATTTCTCTTCTGATTCTTCTTACAAGTATTGCAAAATATGTTCACTACCTATTATTTATAACCTCTTTGCCTGACTTTCTTAATTGGCATTAGGTCAACAGAGAGGTCTGAGGCAAATGAGCTATAGCTATCGAGTTGATAAAAATGACTGATATTTTAAGGGATTTATTTCATTAGTTCTCTGGGCGGTACTAATCATTCCTAAAAAAGGTTACTAGTAAAGCTAACATGTTTTGAAATCCCCCTGGCCTTATAATACAATAAAAATCTACAAACTGTAACAAAAACTAATATACTTTCTCAAGCTGACCATGAATTTTGACTATGCTAAAATTACTAAAATTAAATGTATACATTTATTTAGACTCAGTTCCATGTTTCATTCTATTCAAAATGGTAACAGTTTCTTTTTTCCATTTCACATATGCCATAAACTAAAGACAGAAGGATAGATGAAAAAGGTAGGTTGCTTTTAATAAAAGTACAAATCTAAAGTATTACTAAATGCTTTCAGAAATTATTCTCATTTTCCTTAAATGCAGAAAGGAATGCTTTATTGGCCACTACCAAGGTCATTCTGGTGTCCCTAATACTTAAAATCACATTTACTTCTTTCTAATCAATGTAAAATGTTATATCCCAGTTTTCATTTGCAATTATTTTGCCTTTTCAGGAGTATCTCTGCAACCATCAGTATGACCCGTCAGGATGAATATAAAATCAAATCCTAATCCAAGAGACAGGAAATATCCTCACTGAAAGAAAGATTATAGCAAAAGCCTTATAATCTAAAGCTGAAACTAGGCATGAATTATTATCATGTACAACCATAAAGATTAGTAACATTTTTGGAAGACTGTGAAAACATCAAATTACCATGAAAAATGTCCAGAATTGTGAAGCTTAGCTCATTCCATGAAAAGACTTTCCCAAATCAAAAGAGATGCTAGGATTGTATTCCACAATAAGCGGCTAAAAGTTGTCTTTAGACAACTCTGAATATACTTGTAATGAAGTAGCTACGGAGTGTGTCCATCTCTTCTGCTAGATCTAGCAGGCTACCTGTCTGGTACTGGGACTTGGTTTTAACATGTATATAAGAATTCACATTTCATTTCTAATCACTTTTTCTGTACAAAGAGACAATACAAAGTACAAACCTGCACATCATAGGTCCCATTTAGTAAAACAGGCCTTGAAGAATTGATGTCCTGCAGCACGCCAGAAAACACAGAACGGTTGACCTTCTGGAAGTCTTTGGAATGGCTGAACTGCACCATGTTATGAAGGGCCAAGATTTTGCTGTCCAGCTCAGCATCCTGCCTGGTGCGGTTATGCAGTCCTAAGTGATACTTTCGGAAGTGCTTAATCAGATCTGTGGGGTCATTGCCATAGTAACCATATCCACAGATATTGCATTTAAAGTCCTGAAGCTCTGGAGACAGAGGTGCCGGGTCTGGGTTGTCATTCACCAGTAAGTCAGTTTTGGATTTATTCAGTCTTACACCCCCATCTGAAGGCACTTGTGGGTTTTTTGAGGCCACTGAAACTGGGCTCAAACCTTGACAATTGGCTTGACCACTCTGTGCTTGCCCTGTTTCCTCCGTAGCCTTTGGTGACATCTTCTGATCTTCCTTTGTCTCCACTGAGTCCCCTGAGGGGGTGCAGGCCATATCTTGTGGGTCATCTGCCTCTGCTCTTTGAGGAGACTTCAAGGGCTCACAGACTCCCCCAGCAGCTGGACATGAGAAAGCCAACATATTTCTGTCTGTCACCTCATCATGCGGAAAGGAGGGAAGGTTTCCTCCCTTACTGGGGCTTTCATAATTGAAGCCAGCCTTCTCACTCAGGACTGCGCTTTTCAAGTCCTTCTTACTGCTAGAAGATGGATCTTGAACATGCAAGCTATGTTCCTCCTTATGATTTAGTTCTGCAGCATCACTCTGATCCGTGTTTTCTGACATCTGATCTGCAGAAAATTCTTTGTTCTTTCCAGATACCTTGCTTTCTGTACCTATAGGCTCCAGGATCTGGCCCTCGCCTTCACTCGCAACGTTTCTCAGAGGGGGGTTCTTTTTCCGGACCATATCTGCAAAGATACAGGGAAAAGGCAGATACAGGGTTATTTGAAAGTTACAGAGATATAATTGTATCTGGAATATTTTACTTATGCAAGTTTTTTTTTTTTTTTTTTTTTTTGAGACGGAGTCTTGCTCTGCCACCCAGGCTGGAGTGCAGTGGCCGGATCTCAGCTCACTGCAAGCTCCGCCTTCCGGGTTTACGCCATTCTCCTGCCTCAGCCTCCCGAGTAGCTGGGACTACAGGCGCCCGCCTCGTCGCCCGGCTAGTTTTTTGTATTTTTAAGTAGAGACAGGGTTTCACCGTATTAGCCAGGATGGTCTCGATCTCCTGACCTCGTGATCCGCCCGTCTCGGCCTCCCAAAGTGATGGGATTACAGGCTTGAGCCACCGCGCCCGGCCACTTACGCAAGTTTTTTAAGGGCCATAATCAAATGCTTCCTCTAGGAAAAAAATCAGTTCTAAAAATAGCAAAAAGTTGAGACTAAAACAAACAATTTACACTTAGAATTACTTTTGTAACCAAGAGTGGCTCATTTATTATTTTAAGGTTGCTTTATGAATAATGAAGGATTTTTATTACTAGGTTTACCCTTCCTATTACTTATTCTTTCCTGAAAATATATTTTTGCCCAATTTCTTCCTTAAATTGTAGCTAACAATATATATATACATGCTTATATATTTATATGTGGTCTATATTATATATAACAGGTACATGTTGTGTTTATAAAATATATGTGTGTGTTTATGTTTATGGAATACATCACGTGTTTATTTATATGGTACATATATGTATACATGAATAACATAAATTGGAATTCGATATTGTTACCCTATGCAACTGGGATGTAAATATAGTTTCAAACAAAATATCTTCATTGTCAAAAAGACAGAAAACAGCTATGTTATAAACAGAGTGAAAACTGCCTCATCACTTTCAGGAAGTGGAGGATGACAAACGTTCCAGCGCTGACCTACCAACAAATTTCTTTAATCCACATTTGGAGCTTGCCTGAAAGTCAGAAGAAAGACCTGGTACACATCACAGTGGTTGGAACAGGTTTTCCTAGGACTCTGTCCAGCATGTTGGGGAACCCAATAAGCTCTGGGTGTCCATATGCAGCCTGGTGAAAACAGTACCTGTTCCACCACCGGGAGTGCACTGGCAACTGACTAAGAAAGAATATTAAGCTGAACCATATGATATTGTCCTTGTGTCACTCAAAACAGTAAAATATTAGTAGTTTCCTATGGTTCACCTTTACACATTAGCTCAACCATGTCTCTCAAGTTAAGTTAGTGACGTCAGTGACTGGGGTCAAAAGAAGAATACTGGAACAAATTCTTCTGCTGGAGTAGAATGAGTCAGAACTCTAAGAATATAAAATAAACTAAGAAATAATTTACGTAGTGTCAATTAAAGAATACATTAACAAAGGCTGGTCGAAGACTGGGTTCCATGGCTGCTGTTACTTAATCACTCAGCTTAAAAAGCTGTCGAGTGCTGTGTAAGTCATCACCCCAAATGTCTCCTGGAAAATTCCACCTGTGACATTCTGATTAAATAAGACTTCTTTGTTAGCTGACTTCGCCATAAGGACTAACAGTTAGTTTACCACGATTATCCAAAATGTGCTGAGAAAATCCAAATAACATAGTTTAGTCATTTTCATCTATAATTTCTTCAAGTACTGAAGTACCACACTGGCTTTGGATACGCAGGTGTACCTTTGCTTCTGAAAAGCTGGTCATGCAAAATTTTTATATGAATCACTGAACAACGATAGTGCACTAGAGTATAAGGAATCATTTACAAAGTAAAAATGTGCCACAGTGAATGTCAAAAATAGGATAATGGTACTTAAGAAAGTACACTGGGCCAAGCGCAGAGGCTCACGCCTGTAATCCCAGCACTTTGGGAGGTCACAGTGGGTGGGTCACCTGAGGTCAGGAGTTCGAGACCAGCTGGCCAACATGGCGAAATCCTGTCTCTATAAAAAATACAAAAATTAGCCAGGTGTGGTGGTGCACGCCTGTAATCCCAGCTACTCGGGAGGCTGAGGCAGGAGAACTGCTAGAACCCAGGAGACAGAGGTTGCAGTGAGCCAAGATCGTGCCATTGCACTCCAGGCTGGGCGACAAGGGTGAAACTCCATCTAAAACAAAACAAAAACAAGCAAAAAAAAAAAAAAAAAAAAAAAAGAAGAAAGAAAGTACACTGTCCTTCTTACACATCAATAATGTTATTTGCCAAATATCTACAGAAGCTTCCTCTTGGAACAAAATACACATATACAGGACGAAAGAGTGAAGTTTCAAGTAAAAGTGGTTGTGTTGAGGCAATGTAAATGTGCCCGACTTCTGGAGGGAGGAAGAGGACTATGAGCTTCTCATCTTGGTGTTATTCTATTAGGCCCTAAAATTAACGAAGCCTGATGACCACTGTTAAAAAAGGAAACACTGGTCAACTATTTTTTTTTAATGTTTGCATTTCAATGTCTTATGTGCTATGTCAACCTTTTAGGAGTCCTGTATTCTTTTGTCAGAAGTGACTAAAGAAGCCCTGAGAATGTGTGAAAATACACAGAAAACCGAAGGGCAATTTTACTAGTAGTCAATAAAGGGAAAACGGGAGGAAAAAGACTACATGAGCAAGCTGAAAAAATTAGTTATCATTTAAAATATAAGTTTAAGGAAACTATGCACGGTTTTAACTTGGTCTACAGAAAAGCATATTTTGGGTTGTAATCAGACATTCCTACACATAAAATTGTGAAGGCTTGATACAACTTCTCTTACCACTCCCTCCAGAATTTCCTGATTGTTAATTTTTTCCATTACACATAATGTCTTCACTAACTATTACAATATAATCTTCCCTTACTGAATAACTGTATCATTTGTATTTTAACCATTTCTTCTTAAGATGACTAGAATCTAACACTGAATCACCTACATGAAATGAATAAAGTTACACACAAAAAAATTAAAAATCCTATATCAAAAGACAGGACTCACGAAGACATGAGGAAGAAATAATCTAATTCATTAAGATTATCTTTCTGTCAAAATGAAGAGAAAATGGTTTATGCCCATATGTTAACGCCAGGGTGAGTGATTAGGAAAATGGCAACATTTTAAATAGCAAGGGAACCAAGAAAAAATACTTAAAAGTGAATAGATCCAAATACATTAGTATTTTAAAAATTAACTTATTTTTCAAAACTAGAAGAAGCTTTAGATCTAGTTGATTTATTTTTACATTGAAGATATATAATGGGTCATAGTTTAAAGACTACTCAACCAGCATCTTTAGTGGCTGGGAGAAAATATGACTTAATTAAATTATCATCTTTCTAAAATTTAAGTTCCTTCTTCTACCCAAGAACAGATACTTAGAACACTTATGACTCACGATTCCTTATGCTGAATAGAGTCCTTAATAATACACATTGCAAAGACTGTTAAACTGCTAAAACTTCAAAGAAACATCTGAAAGGTCGTTTGGGTTTTATTTTGTGTTGTGGGGGCAGGGGCATGTTCTTTAGTTGCTGTTTTTTTTTTTTTTTTTTTTTTTTAAAGTGCTTAATTTAGTTGACTATACTTTGAAGTAGCTATAGAAAAAATAATTTTACTGGAATTATATCATCATAATTTTTCAGAGTGACAGATTATGTAAATATAAGCACATCTGTCATACTTCTAAGTGGAAGAAACTCCCCTAGCAAGTCATAAGTTAGATACCATAAGACTATAGCCACCCTCAAGTTATTATCTCTAAGACAAATAACAGATTGCACGATGTTTTACTGTGTGCCAAGAACTTTTCCAGTTAACATTTTCACTTGAAAAAATAGATCACATACTTGTAAAATCATACCCAGCATTGACTTCATAAGGCATGTGGCTTTAGAGTGCTTTTTACAATTATTAATTCTATTAGTCAACTAGCAGGAGGCTAATGCAATTGTCTTAGAAGACGCTCAGAAGACACAGAAGACATTTTGAGAGCTGATCTGTACATCTGCAAAACAAAGCAAAAAAAAAAATTTTCCTTCCTAAATGATGTAAACACATTTTCATGTATCACACCTAAAATATATTAATATGCCAGCATCATAGGCTGCCTGAAAGATATAAAAGCATGAGCAGATCTTGAGCAAGATCCTCTCCCTCCCCTGGGTTTTAATAAAGCAACAAGAGAAGGAGGAACATGATATAAAAGGTTATAGGACATAAGTCATCTTCATAATGGACTGTGATGTTGGTGAAATTATTTAACCTTTAAAACCCCATCAACCCTAATAACCATAATACTTACCTACAATGAGGTGGGGGTAAAAGATCTTAATTTGTAAACACCAGCAAATGCTTTTAAAGGGAAAATCTTAAAGCAATTAAAATACGTAATCACAACAATGAATGCAGTCATTAGTTTTGGCAACTCTATTTTAATCTTTATCACCCTACTACATAGCAGTATCCTTGATGCAGACTACCCCTACTCCTAGAAAAGTTCAAAATGCCCATTAGAATAAGTCCACTATGAATTGCCATTTTAGATAATGGGCTAAAAGTGAAGTTGAGAAAGAGGAGGTAAAGAATTTAAAGGAGAACTGCAAAGCTCAAAATTGCTATTTTAAGTCCTCTATTTAATTGTGAGATTAAAAATGGACCTCTGGGGCTAAGTAGTAGGGAGCAGGCCTACATTTACATTATTCTCCACCTGAACAGCCCATATAATGAGAATGTATATTATGTGCCAAGATATTTAGGCAGGTTAAAATTATATGTAGCTTTCCAAAAATACTCTATTTGTATTAATTTTCATTGCTGCGATATAAGACATTCCATCTGCAAAAATTATAAATTTCTACTCTTAACCATATTTCCTTCTAAATAAAACAAATCTAAATTTTTTTTGCTTTCTTAGAAAATGTGTTTACTTTTATAAAAATAGGAGTGCATTATTTCTGTTACCATAAAATTTAGACAGATTTATGGTGTAGAAATAATCAGCATTAGAGCTTAAAAATAATTCTGATAACTATTTTATCTCACTATTTAAAATGCTTAAATACATAAGAAAAAAAATCGTCTCCCGTAGAAGACTGACTGATGTTCTCAAGAGGGCACCTCCACAGTAAAAGGGATTTGAGTTTTCTATCATTACCTAGATACTGTAAATTAACCACTAGTGATTTAGTTATATTACATATATTACATATAAATATATACATGCATACATTTAATGATATATTCTTACTCCAACTAACCTTGCAATAGATAATCAAATAAATTATTCAACTAAAGAAATCAACTATCACAGTAATTTAAAAACAGATCTTAGATCACACATCAGCTCAATGCAGATGAACTAAAATTTATTTCCATTAGATGAGAAACTCTTTGAAGGTAAGAGGTGTAAATTCTACAAATTCTATATTCTTTGTAGTATCTTGACCCTAAGCAAAGTAAAGAATTAAAACCTGAGTAAAAATGGTATGGAAATTGCACATCCAGTCTCTACACCTGATTTAAATCACCTGCTCATGTGATCAAGGGCAAGTCCTTTCGCTTCTCTGAGACTCTCTTTTTACCTGTACAATAAAGGAATTTGAATAAATTATTTCTAAAACTCCCCCACCTCTGTGACTCTACAGTGGTTCCGGTTAATGGCACTTCAGTTTTACCTTTAAAAAGTTTGCCCAATTGCACTGGAAGACCATAGAAGAGTAAAGTTTGAGGAATTGCATTGAAAGACTATAGAAGAGTAAACCACCAACTACTAAGGGTGGTCTAAATACCACTGAAGCCTATCTTTGCCTCAGTTTCTCACTTCCCCCACTATTCATTCATTCAGTAAATATATCCAACCTCAGTTATGTGCCAAACACACTAAGCAAGATGACTTTAATTTTATTAATTGTCATTAATTTAAGAAAGAGAGATATGTTTAAAAAGAAAATGACTATAAGGAACTCCTATTCTCAAGGAAAACTGACACTTTTGAGTATCTTTCCAAATATCATTTCATATACATATATGTGTGGGCATATATATGTACACACACACACATTACATTCTGAACAAGACTCTGAAAAAGCAGGAGGGCAAGATCCTGTAATTGGACCTCAGTTTCAAATCTTGTTGCATATAATTTTTAATTATAAGTAGCAGTTCTTATTTTCATAATATATAATGCCAGATGACATGTTCTTTTTGTTTTTCCAGCTTATAAAACTTCTCAACTATTTAAAACCAAAGCTTAACACAAAAAGAAAAGTCATCATGGTCTTTGCCTTAACAAATATGTTCTCTTCCATGCTTGCTTGTATCACCAGCATAAGAGTACTGAGTTATTAATTACACATTTCATGTAGCTTTTATTTAAAAAAAAAAAACATAAAAGAAAGAAAAAAAATGGTTCGTTTGATCAAAAGACCCCACAAAGAATTTAAAGAATTAAGCAAGTGATAGCAAAATAAAAGGAGGGTCAAATCTTGGGCCTAGAGCAAACTAGATAGCTTCCATATGAACAACATATACAGTTCAGTTTTGAAAGAACATATGTGTTTGCTCATTGGTTTAGGGAAAAAAAAAAAACTTGAATCCTGTCTACTCCATATATACAGATCAAAATCAGATTGCTTAAGTGAACTATAAAATGCAAGAGAACATTGTTTATCCAATTCACAAACCCAAGAATCACTGAAGAAGTTTAGATGTTTTCTGTTTCTTCAAATTCCAGGGCAATACTTCAATGGTAGATCGCTTTTTTTGCAAACTGCTTCAAACTCCGTAAGCTCAATGTCAGATCCTGTTCTTTCCTATCCATTTCTATTTAATTTGCTCTCTCTGAATTGACTGTTCCCAAAATTTTTTAAAGTATTTTTGAACTTCTTAAATCTTGTTGAGTTTTAAATGTCATCACCTTCAAACAACTTCCACCAAATAAATCTCTTATTAAATTCACATCAAACTAATCCAAAATGATCACTTCTATTAGCATATGCTTCAGAGCACAAAAGCCCATTAATAGTCATCTGGACACTAGAACTAACCGAAAGCCCTCTGAGATAAAATGCACACTATTTAGATATCCTATTTCAAAGGTTTTGATGCTAGCCCAAACACATTTTATTAGGCTTTTATTTCATCTCGCTATGTTCTCTAGATTTTAAATATCTCATTTCAAATGCACTTGTCTAGGTAAAAGGAGATAGTGTGGTAAGTAAGTAATAATGTTCTATTTGCCTAAATGAATCTTCCTGTATCCAAATACATGTTAGAGAAAGAAATTCATTAACTACTGTATTTTTATAAGAAAATTACAAAACTATTTTTTCAAAGCCTTTAGGCTATAGTCACAATGACACTGTAGGATATATCTGGAAAAAAAAAAAAAAAAGAATGCACCTATTTCACTAACTAGGGAAACTAAAACAGAGCAAGAATACATCATGGAGTCTCAAATGGCAAGGGGAAATGATTATTTTTCCTTTCATAACTGGTAAGAGGCAAACATATTAAAATCCCTGATTTGAATAAGACCACAATTTCACTGTGCAAATTGAGAAATGTTACCATTTGTTTCCCTAAAGAAAAGTAGTTTTTCCTTTTGTTTTCCTCTCAAACACACACACACACACACACAATTAAAATATCTGCAATGACAACTGTTGATTCACACAGGCCAATCTGACTTTACATTTGCACACAAGTCAATTTCAACTTCATCCCTACTTCTCTGTTAAACTTAGAATATTTCAACTGGTCTCTGGGCAAAGAGCCAAGCACAGCACTTAAGTTGAAAAAGAGTAGCTCATCGAAGAGTATAAATGTTTCTATTTATCTTGATGGTTATGATGTGAATTGACATTTTATTGTATGTAAATTAGATTTTCACTCATAACAAAAATAATGAGTGCTGTGCTTTGTAGGAATGCCTTTGACTATGTTCCCAGCATTTGCTGAAAACTATCACTGAATAGTAAAGGTAGTTTAATTTTTTAATGTATTAATGTTCCTTTTCTCTGTTTTCCAACCTGTTAATCAATAGAAAAGAAAATCTCAATTATTAACTCAATCCACCAATATAACTAACAGCTTTCTTAGTTCTCCCTTAAGAAATCTGTGTCAATCACTGCAAATCCATTTGGTAAACTGACATACATACACAGTGTAGTGAATCTAATAGACACTTACCATAAAGAAAACATACTGCAATTAGAATGCTTGTTGTCTTCACAGCACCAGTAAGCCAAGTATATTCAGCAAAGTATATTCAGTATTTTAATACTACTACTAGTATTAAAAGTGCCAAATCTAATATAAGATTAAAAACGATGTTGTGAAGACATACTGAGAACTTATACCTGTAATGTACTCTGTATGTGTGCATATGCATGTGTGTGTATCTCTAAAATGAAGGGAAGTAAGTTTGTGCCTCCATATGCAATAGTTCTTCCTCATGAAACTAGGAAATAACTCACAAAGCACTATGCTCACCCCTACTGTACCACAGGGAGCAGTTTAAATGGCCTGCACCCATCTGAGGACCAATGGACTAAGGACAACCATAGATGTATCCAACAGATAACACAAACATTACAATGAACCAGTTAATCCATTCAGGTAACAAAAACGATTTAGAAATTTGGTACAAAATACAAAATTTGGTTTAGATACCACCCTATTTAGTGCCAAATACTTATTTTAACCTAATTAGCATCATTTTTCCCTCTGACAAAAACAAATTACAAACACACACACACACACACACACACACACACACACACAGGAGTCATTTTCTCTCTTTTGTTAAGTACGGAGAAATTTTCCAAAGAAAACTGATCTTAAAAAATATATATATATATATCTGAAAGCAACTTCTCATGGTAAGATTAAATCACTTTTTCCTGACTTCTAGGATATGAAAAGCTTTATGTATGGGTAAAAAAAAGCAAACATAGAATCCGTTCATAATTTGGAGTTGGATAAGTAACAGGTTTAGAAAGCTTCAACTATAAGAACATTTTTGAAGAAACATTATGGTATTTCAGAACATTCTGCCATGCTCACCACAAGTTTAGCTAAGCTCTGCCTAGGATTTTAATATGGTAACTGTTTAACGATAGACGACAAGAAACCCAAGACTTATCTCTACACTCTTCCCATAATATTAGCTTCAAAAAAAGAAAATAAAAGGAGATTCCTTGGTCAAATTAAGTTTAATGGAAACTGTATAATACATATCCCTCCCAGAGATCCACAATGTACATTAGCGATTACAGCTCTAAGAAGTCCTAGGGATTGGAGAGGGTGACATCTGTTCAATTTGGACTGAAATTTCCCAGTCTCATTTGACTTTATGTCACATAGTGCCATTTAGCCAACAGAACTAATGTTCTGCTGAACATAGTGGGAAAGGCCACTCTAAGACAATAATGTTCAAGGAAGAAATTTAACCAAGATTTTAAAGCATGCATAGTTAAGGAAAAAAAAAAAAACAGTATTCCTTCATTAATTTGGCAAAAAGACTAAGATGTTTTGTTATGAAGTGGGCTATTTTGAAGAATTTGTTTTTTTTTTTTTTTGGTTTTTTCCTCGAGAAGAGCTATCTATATTAAAAGATCAAGGTGTATCATGATTAAAGATTTAGAATCAGAATTTTTTTGAAAGAATGTGTAGTGGAAGAGCATTACAGATAGAACATTGGATTTTAAAAAGGGAACGGATAAAACATCTATATACAATAAAATCCCAGGTGTCAAAATTATACATTCATAAACATATGTGGATATAAACTCAATGTTGTCTTTGAGCTAAATCGATTATACAGATATCACGGCATAAAGAAGCTCTATTTTTACAACTGTTGCTGCCAATGCTGTCCAGCTACTGTGATCAATTTAAAATCTTCTATGCTAAATTTGTCGTTATTTTATAATAACTTAAATTTTATCTGATTAAAATTGAGTCAGGAACCAAGATACGGCAAAGGCTTTTAATTAAATATGGAACGTGGAAAGACCCAGGATTGCACTGAGGCATCTTCAGTTCATATAGTTACAATCAGTAGTTCTCAAATGCTTGCAGATAATTCAGATCTAACCCACATGCTCCTCCCTGGTTATTAATAAATCCTTTCTTCCCCACTCCAGTCTGTGTCCCCAGATCCACCTGTCCTAACAATGAAGGACAGAAAACCAATGCCTGGGGTCACAATCAGTAAACACATGTCTAGTACAGACCCTATCTTACCCTTGAAAATCCCAAGCAGATCCCATAGCTTCATGGGCTTTTGAATTTTGTTTTATCATTATTGCATTATCTTACCCCCAAAGATTAAAACAAAAGATCAGAAAGAAGAAATAAAATAAAAAATAGGTTAGGCAGATGTCAAAGTAAATCTGAAACAGGTGATTAATCTTAAATTAATTGTAAACACAAAGCCAGATAGACTGGTGAGATTCAAGCCTGAGAGGATGACCACGAGTTCCTTCTGGACCCATCCCACACAGCCTCTATTTTACACATTCACATATGAGAGGAAGAATCATGACGTGATATACATGAGTAGTACTACAGAATTCAGGCAGAAATTAGCTCACTTGTTAAGTATTTTGTATAGGCAATCTAGTCAATCTTCACTTTCAAATTCAATATAAACTTAAGAATCTATCTAAGCATACACAGACACACACACACACCTTTAGAAAAGATTTTCACCATCTGCACCCCAATTATTAATTTCTCCATCAATCTTGTTGTGGATACCTGTCATAACAGAGTAAGGGAATACACACACACACACACACACACACACACACACACACATACATACACATATATAATTCCAGATTCAGGTATTTTACAAATAATTATGTCAGAGTTTAATTGGATGTTGAAAGAAACCAAAAGTCAGAGGTAGATTTTTTTAAGGCCTATGATCTTCAATGTTGATACATATTCTAACCTGAATTTTTAGCTAATAACAAAAATATTTCGTATTCTTATTATATGAGCCAGGAACTGTGCCAAGAGAGCATTATCTCCTTTGATTTTAATTTGGATGAACAATTCTTTAAGTACTATTATCATTCACAGATTACAGATAATGCAGCTAAGACATGGAGAAGTTAAGTCACTTGCCTAGACACAGACCTAGCACATGAACAAGTTGGGTTTGAAGGAATCTAAAGACCACTGCATTTCCCAATGCATTTCTCATAAACACTTTAACAACAGTTAACCAATGCAAAAAGTGATAACATTTTAAGAAACTTACAAGAGAACACAGTCTACAAGATGCCATGTTACAAAGGCTGCTATCAGACGTATTTGTCTGCCTCTATAGTTATGTCAAGTAAATGAATATACAATCTTCCCAATATTCTCACAGACTACCAGATTTTCCTATCTTTTGAATCTGCCTCATAATGCCTAACACATCACCAACATTAACAAACTACATATCTCTAAAATGGATTCACTTCTACAAAGCCCTCTACAATTTTCATAAGCAAAACTTAATCTTCTCCACCGTCACGTGGCACCTTATGCATATCTTCTCTTGAGGTACTTGCCACTTCACACGAAATTATGTGTTTATGTTTTAGGCTACCGGTCTGGACTGTGAAACTCTTCAAACCAGAAAATATATTATGAGTCATATTATTATTGTTAATTCAAAATAATAGATATCCATTCATCTATGGGATAGTAACCAAAATATGGATATATAATAATATATATATATATATATGTATATACATCTCATCAGTGATCTCAAGCTTTTTCCAGGTGCAACACACCTGAGGCTCATTTCCATCATTAGCACTGGCAGACTCTGATGGTGACTATTGCAGAGGAATAAAGTATAAGGGATTATTGGCACAAGGGACATGCAAGTTTTTTAAAAGTCAAGTGATACTATTATGCCCTTCCTCACAGTGACAGGCCTATGACAGAGCAGGCACTTATTCTTATTGGATGGATGGATAGATGGATGTTGACACACTTGGAAATTTCTACATATTGCTTTTGTCTTCAAGAAAAGTCTGGATCTCTTGATATTAAATAGGCTCAGGAAACTAATAGCTAGAAAAAATGCTAAAGTTGTCTCAACAACATAATAACAAACCAAATCAAGGCATCCAGGGAATCAAGGCACTAATTTTCTCCTTATTTAGGCTGAAAAAAGAATCAGATATCATAGCTCTAGATCCATAGGCACAGATCAAAAAATGCACAAGTCATGAGAAATAAGAACTATTGAATGTAATTTTTTAATGATAAATCACAACCATGTTGGTTTGATTTGGATTCCATAAATGTTTGTATAACTTTATACATCAAAAATATCTGTAGACTGATTACACAGAGGAAAGTTCATTAAAAATTGGCACAGTCTCTATATAGTGATAACTCTATAATAAGGGTATAGTAATCAGTAAAATGAATTTGTATGTTTATATATTTGGATGATTATGTATCTTTTATACATGAACATCATATGGTATGTAATAGGTTTATTAAATATATAATGTTTACTATAAATATATGCATTTGTATATATATGTTTTATTTACAAATTTTTCATTCTGTATTCTGCAACACTCCAAAATTCAAAATATACTGTACAAGTAGCATAATACATAAAAAATAAATAGTTTATCTTTTAAGAGAATAGCCTGGAACATAAAAAGAATATAGAAAAGCCTCAAACATCTGGATTAGACTCCAAGAAACTTAAAACATTCAGAAGGTCAAAAAACCAGAAGTTTAATTTTAAAATGCGTGTACACACACACACACACACACACCAATTCTCACAGTATTACTTCCTGAATTTCTCAAACTGGAAACAACCTAAATCTGTGACAGCAGTAGAATAGAGTTTTTAAAGTTGTGGTATACGATTACAAAATACAATACCTGTTCATACAACAGAATATTATGCTACAATATAAATGAACAAACTATATACAACATGAATGAATTTTACAAACATGATGCTGATTGTGACATGCCAGACACAAACCAACGTATGCTTTCAATATATACAATATACACGTGCAAAGTTCAAAAACAAGTAGAACTATCTAATGTGTTTAGCAGTCAGGAGAGTGACTGAGGAAGAGAGATGAGGAGGAGCACAAAGGGCTTCTAGAGTACTGGCAACATTGTATTTCTTGACATGAGTGATAGTTACACAGGTGTATTTGTTTTGTAATAATTCATTGAGCTACAGACTTAAGTAAGATCTGTGCACTTTTCAGCTAGAGTTTAAGAGTGTGTGTGCGATTTTTCAGTGAAACAGCAGTCCCTCTGCAGAGAGCATGGAGTAATACATTGAGAAGAAACCTTTGAGCTGCAATATTTTGATGAGCAAATCAAGCAATCCAATGGAGTGGAATGGGTCATTGACGCCTCAGGCTGAATTATAGGGGAGAAAGGGCCAGGATGTGCTCTAGCAGGCAAACAGGTGGTAAAAGAAGGAAGAGAAGAGAAATTGAAGAGAAAATAAAGTGTTCTGAACAAATGGGATTTCAAAGGGTGAGGAGTTTGAAAAGAGAGATGAAGGGCAAAAACAAGAGCAGAAAGCAACAGACACCCTAACAGGGGTGAAGATAATCAGAGACAGGGAAACAGAAGAGAGAATAAGAACTCTGTATGTGATTCTGCCGGTGGTGGTGGTGGTGGTGGTGGAAAGGCAAGCACAGACACACATCTGTAGATATTAAATGTTCCATGAGGATGCACTATCTATCTTGATTATATGACAAAGACAAGCTACGTAAAGGTGGAAGAGAACTAACATTTCTTGAGTAGTTATTATATACCAGCCTTTTGCTTACTGGCTCACATAATTTCCCCAGTTGGTTTTCACCAAAAGCCTGCTAGTTATTTAGTAGTCCTACTTGACAAATGAGGAAACTGGAATTGAAAGGGGGTTAAGGAAACTGCTTACCCAAGAAGACATGAGGGAACAGATGAAAGAGAGCAAATAAAACAATACTGTGTTTTTTTCAGAGAATTCATGTATCTAAAATTCTGAATATTTTTATAAGGCTGAATAAATGTTGTGTTTAAATGAAGTGTGTGCTAGATTCTACCTTCATCTAAAGTGGTTGCTGTAAATCTCTGTAATACCAGTAGACTGAGGTATCCCATCTCACTAACAGAATAATGACGAGTGGTTTCTTATTTTGCATAAAAAAGATAAGTTAATAGGTAAAATACCATCAGTTTTAAACTTTATACCTGGTTAATATTTTCTTAAGACTTTGGCTTCTAGTGTCAAAAGCCTTCTAATGTGTACTAGTAACTAACCAAAAAAAAAAAAAAAAAAAAAAAAAAAAGGCAGCACACAAATGTGTTAACAAGAAAACTTGAAAATCTTATTCCTTAAAACTGTCTCGGCCGGGCGCGGTGGCTCAAGCCTGTAATCCCAGCACTTTGGGAGGCCGAGACGGGCGGATCACGAGGTCAGGAGATCGAGACCATCCTGGCTAACACGGTGAAACCCCGTCTCTACTAAAAAATACAAAAAACTAGCCGGGCGAGGTGGCGGGCACCTGTAGTCCCAGCTACTCGGGAGGCTGAGGCAGGAGAATGGCGTAAACCCGGGAGGCGGAGCTTGCAGTGAGCTGAGATCTGGCCACTGCACTCCAGTCCGGGCGACAGAGCGAGACTCCGCCTCAAAAAAAAAAAAAAAAAAAAAACGTCTCATGTGGCATTTAGTCTTTGTTTTGTAGGTATACACAGATATAATACAATCACATTTTATTGTACATAATTTACCCCATCTTTGTATGGTATGATATGATAATTTAACACTATTCCATGGAGTTTCTCAGACAGAACCGCAAAGTCCAAGACTACAGTCACCTAAACAAGCTTGAGAACTTTGGGTTTAAGCAAAGTAAGAATTAGTTGTCTGACCCCCAATCTACGAATGCTTTACATGTTCTAGAAGTCAAAGCATGATTAATGCTTTACATGCTTTACTGCTCTCTACAGGAAATAAGCCTACACACGCATAGAAAAGGATGTTTGTGAAAGAAGCAACGTATTACCCAGGAAAAAGTAGCACTCTATAGCATTATTTAAAATTAATCACATCCATTAGTCCTTTGAACTTTTTGCAATACAGCATTTCATAGTAACAGTTTTACTTGATTATTTCAAAAGCAAATTATTACAGATTTCACCTAAACAGTACTGGTATCTGGTGGTATTACCACCATCTTTATACCTGCTAATGACACCATGTTTACTGAGCCTGCAAACCAGGGTGCTATTCAGTAAATACAATACTGTTATTTAAATGACTTCATAAAAGAGTTAACATATCATGAGAATACCAAACAGTACTTTTAGTCTTGTTGTAACATTAAGAATGCCCTGTTTTAACATCAAAATAGAACAAGTTATATTAAGTGTGAGACATTATGGCAATCATTAAGAAAGACAATTGCAGCCTACTAAGTGTTTACCATCCTCCTAGGGTTAAAAAAAAAAAAAAAGACAAAAAGAAAAGAAAAAAGCAAAGAAAAGACAGGTTGTTGTAGGTCCCAAAATATCCTGCCCTGGTTTACTGAAATAAAAGTGGAATTCTCCTTCATGAAGTATCACCAATGCAGTCCAAATGAGCTAAAATAATAGATGGACCCTGGTAGGTAATACATGTAGTCCAGGGTATGAACAGTGAAAAAACCACATGAAATACCTTGGAGAGTACTAACCAGTTAAAAGATAGCACTGTTGAAGAATATTTTCTGACCACCAGAAAACTGCTTGAGAGATGACTGCTATAGTCTTTGATGCAATAAGTTAGAATAAAGTTAGTCATGTCAAAAGTTCTATACTTTATTTATTTGGGCATCTATCACTTCCCTTTCTTGAAAACTCTGCAAATAATTCTCCAAACAAGCTGATACAAGACTTTTTTTCCCAGAAACCAAGGTCAAAGGTATCTGCTGGCATCAGCATTCATTTAGCACTAAATCCTATTTTTGGGCAAATATTACAAACCGACCAAGTGATATGATAACTGATGCTCACAAGTCAAAACTCACGTAACATTTATTCATTCAACATAGTTTCTGAGGGCCGACTATGTGTCAGGCATTGAGTAAAGTGTTGAGTAAGGTGTTGAGGATACAACCGTGAACAAGGCAGAGAAGAAACTTACCCTGAGTGAGGTTATAGTCTACCTGGAGAAAAGAAATAAACAAGGAAGAGCAGTGACTGATGCCAGTTTGGTATAACAACAAGGGGTCTGGGGGTAAAAAGGAAGCACACAAACTAGGATAGGAAAAACCAGCCAGGTGAAAAGAGAGGATTGAGTGGTTCCAACAGAAGAAACGGCAGAAGACCTGGGAAAGGCCCGAATGAAGAAAGAATGTGGCTTCTTAAAGGAACTGAGAGAAGTTCAGTGGTATTAGCAATTTCTGTGGTGTTTGGTTACATTTTTCAGTTCTATGAAATAAAAGATTAACACATAAATATTGTAGAAAATTTCTGTTTTCCTGAAAATATTAGATAATAATGTATCATATGTATTCATAAAAGTTTACATCAAGATTTCATACAAAATGTTTACTACTGGATTATGGATAGTTTTTCTACATAATCATGTCAAGTAAAAAAGCATTACTGAAATGACATAAATTTTTTATTTAAAATATTGTCGCTGATTTTGATGCATTTTTTTCATTGTCTGATAAGATAATGCCAATAGTCCTGTTCTTTTAAATCATCAGGAATTAAATACAACCATGTAAATATAATCATTATATTCTATATATTTACAGATTAACATATATATACATACATATAATTTATTTTAAATTGATCTCTTCCTAAAAGCTTAATAATCTGACTACGAAGCACAAGATGACATATTTAATTTCCAATAGAGTTCCTGTTTACTGTGCTACAGATGCAGAGGCATTGATGGCTGTAAAAGTCACTCTTGTCCATCAGGCTAGAAAATAAAGTACCAATGCAACACCAAATGTCATACACACAATTAATTTATTCATAACTATGTATTTATTGGGCATATAATATGTTTAAATTCAAAGAGAAAATTATTGCTCTCTAAGAAGCTAGCTACCTTTGTTAAAGAAACAGGGCTCACATTGAACATTTCAGTAATAATACAGGAAGAGACATGATTTAGCACCAAAATGAGCAGTGCAAACAGTAAATTCCCTTGAAAGTAATCAGTTAAGTACTTTGCGGGGCATGGTGACTCACGCCTGTAACCCCAACACTTTGGGAGCCCGAGGAGGGAGGATAGCTTGAGGCCAAGAGTTCAAGACCAGCCTGGCCAACATGGTGAAACCCCGTCTCTACTAAAAATACAAAAATTAGCTGGGTGTGGTGGTGGGTGCCTGTAATCTCAGCTACTTGGGAGCCTGAGGCAGGAGAATCGCTTGAACCCGGGAGGTGGAGGTTGCAGTGAGCTGAGCTTGCACCACCACACTCCAGCCTGGGCAACAGAATGAGACTCTGTCAAAAAAAAAAAAAAAAAAAGTAATCAGTAAGTACCAACAGTTTGCTATCTTTTATTAATATTTCTATTATTTCTTTCATTCATAATAAAATAACCAATGTGGTCAATGGCAGAGGAAACAGTTAATAGAGATGAGAGTGAAGATTATCCTGAGAGAGAAATAAGAATTGCACAGCTACAGTGGACAGAAAAGGGGATTCCAGCAAACAGGAGTAAAAGAAACAAAAGGCTGCTAACAATATTAACATATGCCAAGAAACAGAGAAGAATCTAGGTTTAAAACAAATGGCTCACATGGAAGACGTGGTTGCCAAGGTTAATAAGATAGAATCTTGAATCCCAGTTGATGAAGCTGGACCACTTGCAGAAAGCAGGAAGCCACTTGAAGTTTCTAAAAAGAAGAGATCAGGAAAACTAAACTAGATGTGGTGTGACATGCAGACTGAAGAAGGGAAAAGTAGAAAATGAAGAAAAGTTATGGGTTTCAAAATAAATCTTCAACTCTGATCATAAAAAGAAGTGGAATTTTTAAAACTCAGAAATATCGCACAGGTTCAGATAAAAAGATGGGCTGACTGATATACACACGTGAGACATTAACGATACTGGATTTTTCCAGAATTTATGTGCTGTGATCATCTTTATACAGCTATATTGGGGTTATGACTATCAATATTTAATTTATCTGTTACATTATTTGTATTCTTGCCTGGACAGTGTTCTTTTGTTGTCATTCATATTGATATTCTCACACCTTAGTACAGTATCCCATAAATGAGTAGGTGCTGCTTAATGAGTATTTGCTGCATGAACTTATTGAAGTTATTCATGTTTACTGAACAAGCTTCATGAAACTTACCGAAAAGACAAAAATAGAGCTGATCAACTCACTAACTTAGTTCTTGACACCCATCCGTTTGTTTCCATGGACTGCCTGACTGTACTTAGTGTTTTATTCTAGCCCCGTTTATCCTGATCCATTATAATTCTTAAGTTCTTACACCTGCAGCATTTTATCAGGTTTTCCAAATTATTTAAAAACATAAATATAGGCTTTCCAAAATGAGCCAGATTTTTCCAGTCCCACTGGGAGTTTTCCCAGAACTTGGTTAAAACTCAATTATGATCCCCACTAGTACAACCCATGTAAATCAGTAGCAAAAATAAGGGCCAGGAAGGCTTCAACAGAACACACCTCTTTATTTCAAGTCAGATCTATAAAAACAGAGACTTGACAGACCTCAGATTTAGGTGCTAAAGGTTGACCTAAACTTCCATTTTACACCAAATCTCCCTCGTAATCACTCAAGTCTCCCAGTGACTCGCCATCCAGACGGAGTTTGTTTTTGAAGTAGGAACGCTATAAAGTCAGGGTACTTTTCCACAGAGGTTAGTAATCTTTGTGTCTATTCCAAAACAATTCCGCTAAGACTCTGCCGTGGAGAGCCCCAAGACATGAGTGCAATGAAAAAAATAGTTTGATTTGTGAATTTGTGTTAAGGTCATGAAGGTACATTTAGGCACAAGCCAACACTGCCTTTAAGGCAAAAAAAACTGATGTTGTTCTCAAATGTGAGGTGACAGACCTCACGAAAAAGGTGTGGGCAGAGATCTCCTTGTAGCTCCAAAAGCAAATCCTGGCAAAACTACCCCTTTGCCAAAGTTGGACAGGATACAGAGAGAACGACACACACTTACGCACAATTTTACACATACACTCAGGAAAGACACAGGTTCAAAGGATTATGCAAGCACATTAACCAAAACCAACAGTGGTTTTGGCCGGGCTTTTACCCTCTTCTTTGAGCTTACTCACATCTTCACTTTCTTAATCCCCACAATAATACGTGTAACTGGCCCATTTTACACAGTTTTTTTTTTTAAGTGAATAAACAGAAAAGAGAGTACAAATTAAATGAATAAGATAATGCACACTGAAACAGACTGTAAATGCAACGTGCTATAATTTCTTGTATTCCTCCTATCCTTTCCGCATTAGACTATAAGCTGCTAACAGGTAGCACACGAAGTGGCCACTCTATATATACTGAAAGAAGATGCCAGCACCCATTGGGAGAAAAAGGTATTTTCTGCACAGGTAAATTCAATCACTATATGATATTTATTTATTTATTTTTTTTTTTTTTTTTTATTTTTTTTTTTTGAAACAGGGTCTTGCTCTGTTGTTCCAGCTAGAGTACAGTGGCATGATCATGGCTCATCGCAGCCTTGACCTTCCAGACTCAAGCAATTCTCCTGTTTCAGCCCCCCAAGTATCTGGGACAATAGGCATGTACTACCATTCCGGGTTAATTGAATTTTATATATTGTTGTAGAGATGAGGTCTCCCTGTGTTGCTTAGGCTGGTCTCAAACTCTTAGGCTCAAGCCATCCTGCCACCTTGGCCTTCCAGAGTGCTGGGATTACAGGCATGAGCCACAATGTCCAGCAGTCAATCATTATATGATTACAAAATGCAGGCAGCCAAACAATTTTGGGTGGAAGGATAAAAGGAAATTTGACCAGATTTCCCTTGTTTTCACTTTTCAAAGTCACTGACTCTTATGTTTTAAGATCAATGTTTCTCTTAAACAGCTTGTACACTAAAAATACAGTATAAATCAAACAGTGGCCGGGCGTGGTGGTTCACGTCTATAATCCCAGCACTTTGGAAGGCCAAGTCGGTGGACCACTTCAGTCCAGGAGTTGGAGACCAGCCTGGGTAACATGGTGAAACTCAATCTCTACAAAACAAAATTAGCCGGGCATGGTGGCACATGCCTGTAGTTCCAGGTACTCCAGAAGCTGAGACAGGAGGATTGCTTGAGCCTGGGAGGCAGAGGTTGCAGTGAGCTGAGATAGTGCCACTGCACTCCAGCTTGGGCAACAGAGTAAGACCCCATCTCAAAAATAAATAAATAAATAAATGAATAAATAAATAAATAAATAAATAGTCAAAAAGTGGTAGTAGAATGTCGGTTGCCTGCTTATGTCACTTCATGAGGACACTCGATATAAGACTAATGTCTCTTTTGACAAACTGAGAGACCTTAACTTCTTAAAGTAGTCAATACTCGGTAGTAGTTACATATATTATTGACAGTATAGTAAATGTACAGTATGTTACAGTATTAGCAACACATACTTTCACAGTATCAAAACACCTTAATTCCATAATCTGAATCCAGAGAAAGTCTTAAGAAACATTAAAACATAATTTAAGCATCAACTTTATACTTGATAATTTCAAAAATTTCCAAGAAAAAAAACTCTATAAAAGGCATTTTGCAGAAATTCCTCGTGAAGGATTATTAATTTTATGTACCTCTTTCTACCTGAATCTGGTTTCTCCTAATACCCATCTATATGTTAATTGGTAAAAGAGATACAAGTTCATTATGGGAATGATAAAACAATATCCTCTGAATTTGATAACGATTATCTTTTCTTTCATGATGGAAAACATGCATTTCCTTAAATCACTGAAGGAAATAACATCCTCTCCCTATTCTACAATGCCTCCCCATGCCTGCCTTTAGGAATCTTTGCTGCTACAAAATGATGAGCATGGAGTTTTAAGCTTTTAAAAGACACAGGTCTACTGTTCAAAAGTGCTATCTGTCATTGTTGTTCATGTTCACAGGAATAAGCAAATCATAGTGCTAATATGAACACGCATAAAACAGTAGGTCTTTGGGAAAAACCCTGGAAATGAATTGCTGGTAACTAACATACCTACAGTATGAGTATGTGTTCCAAAGGACTGAAAGCAATACAACTTTACCTCATTTTCTCAACTCCTAAGGTTTCCGTAAGTGTTGAAGGACGTAGTCTATGTTCAAATTAGGAAAGGCTATTGGTTAGAGGTAAATTCACGTATTAAAAACTAAGTTTTGGATAATTACAGTTCAAGATGCAACACTCTCATTTATACCCACCCTCCCTTATATAACAGGGAAGCCTCTGAGGTTCAGAGTCTGACAACAGAACTTCTACATTTATTCAGGTATTTAGGAGCCAGCATGTCGGAAGCAATTCAATTGCTTAAACCTGATTTTACTACCTAACTTGGGGGTGGGGAGGTGTTGCAGGGAACAGTCGGGATTCATATGTATCAAGTTTTCTGTTTTGGAATATAACTTAAAATATTTTTGAAGAAATATGGTAAAGTGATTATCCTTCTGGAACTAGATACACCGACACTGTCACATTAACTCACAGCTTGTTAAATACTGTGCAATCTTTCTATAACATTCTTTGTTATGAGACTAGAATCAGCATATGGGAATTGCTCTTTTCCTGCTAAACTGAAGTCATTACTAACTACTCATCTGTGACATGCACTCTTTCTTGTAACCAGGGATTTTAGCTTCACAAAATTTAGAAACTGCCGCATTGTTTCTTGGCATTGCTTTCAAATGTGACATCATTTAAATTTTGGAATACTCCGTTTTAGCAAATACACTAGTGGGTGCCAGGTTAAAAGATGACTGTCCAAAAAGGGGCAGCAGGGTCTCTGTAGGGAACAGCCACAAATTATTCTTTCAATCTATACCATCCCACGCCTTTCACCAGAGGCACACTGAATTACAATGAGCTCAATAAATACATTTCAAAATGGGTTATCAAATTACCAGCCTATAGCAATGGCTTCCCGTCACTGAAGATCTATATTGAAAAACAACTGTGACATGGAAATGAAAACTCCATTTTCATTTGGGAGGCCAGAGTGGGTAGATCACCTGAGGTCAGGAGTTCGAGGCCACCCTGGCCAACCTGGTGAAACCCCATCTCTACTAAAAATACAAAAAATTAGCTGAGCATGATGGCGTATGCCTGTAGTCTCAGGTACTAGGGAGGCTGAGGCAGGAGAATCACTTGAACCTGGGAGGCAGGGGTTGCAGTGAGCCTAGATTGCACCACTGCACTCCAGCCTGAGCAATAGAGTGAGACTCCGTCTCAAAAACAAAACAAAACTCCATTTTCAGTTTTCCTAATTTCCAAAGTCTACAATATATGTGTAATCCCAGCACTTTGGGGGACTGAGATGGGAAGAATTCCTTGAGGCCAGGAGTTCAGGACCAGCCTAGAAAATATAGCAAGACTCCCTCTTTACAAAAAATTAGAAAATTAGCCAGGCATGATGGCTTGTGACTGTAGTCCCAGCTCTTTAGGAGGCTGAGGCTGGAAGAGCCCTTGAGCCCAAGAGTTCAAGGCTACAGTGAGCTATGATCGCACCACAGTACACCAGCCTGGGCAACACAGCAAGACCCTGTCTCAAAAACAAATAAATAAAAAGAAAACATATATATATGTATATATATATATATATATACATATATATATATACACACACACACATTCACTTATTAAAAACACTATATACATACATAGTCATATGTACGATATGAATACAAACAGAAACATACAGATGGACCTATTGACTCATTTATTGCTGAGCAAAAAAATAATAGAGAACTGTGTTTAAATGACAAAAATGACAGAAAATCACTATCATTCACACCCTCTGAAAGTCTTATTTTGGAAATTTTTGTATGATTTCTGGAACTTCTTCCATTATTTAAAAACTTACATAACCAAAAGAGTAATTCTAATCATCTCATCAATGCACTCTGTAAGCTTCCAGTTATGAAACTTGTGAATTTTATAATCCAAATACAATTCAATAGCAGCACCTGTCAACAAAAATTTAGAATTAGTACTCTCAGTTAGGGAAATCTTTTCTATCAAATAAAAAATAACTCCAAAGGTGCATGGTAATTTCTCCTAGAAAATATGAATGACTGTGTCAGTGTTAAAAAAAATGCTTTGATAACCTAACCCCAGCAAAAACATTAGTAATTTTAATCATTTTTATTATTCCCTAAAAAGACATATTTCGTTAACGTTTTTATCTCTGATATTGAAAGCATGCTTACTTCGTGAAAAAAAAATACATATTTATATATATACAGGCACACCTCCGAGATACTATAGATTCAGTTCCAGACCACTACAATAAAGTTAATACTGCAATAAAGCAAATCACATGAATATTTTGGTTTCCCAGTACATATTAAAGCTACATTTACATTATACAGTGGTCTATTAAGTAGGAGATAGTATTATGTCTAAAACATGCACTTAGTTAAAAACATTCTTTAATGCTAAAAAATACTAACAATCATCTGAGTCTTGAGCAATTTGTAATCTTTTTGCTGGTCTTGCCTCATCGTTGATGGCTGCTCAGTGGAGGTCTTTGCTGAAGGTGGGGGTGTCTATGACAATTTCTTAAAATAAGGCAACAATGAAGCTTCCCACATCAACTGACTCTTCTTGTCATGAATGATTTGTTTGTAGCATGCAATGCCATTTGACAGCATTTTACCCACGGTAGAACTTCCTTCAAAATTGGAGTCAGTCATCTCCAACACTGCTGCTGCTTTATCAACTAAGTTGATGGAATATTCTAAATCCTTTGTCATTTTGACAATGCTCACAGCATCCCAACCAGGAGTAGCTTCCATCTCAAGAAACCACTTTCTTTGCTCATCTTTAAGAAAAAGCAACACCTCATCCATTCCAGTTTTATCAGGAGATGGCAGTAATTCAGTCATATCTTCAGGCTCCACTTCTAATTCTAGTTCTCTTGCTATTTCTACCACATCTGCACTTACTTCCTCCACTAATGTCTTGAAGCCTTCCAAGTCATCCATGAGAGTTGGAATCAACTTCTTCCAAACTTTTGCTAATGCTGATGTTTTGACACCCTCCCATGAATCACGAATGTTCTTAATGATATCTTGAATGATGTATCCTTTCCAGAAAGTTTTCAACTCACTTTGTCCAGATCCACCAGAGGAATCACTGTGGCAGTTATAGCTTCATGAAATGTATGTCCTAAATAATGACTTGAATTTTGAAATTTCTCCTTGATCCAAGGACTGCAGAAGGGATGCTGTGTTAGCAAGCATGAACATGAACATTCATCTCTTTGTACATCTCCATCAGAGCTTCTGGAGTGACTGTGTGCACTGTCAGTGAGCAGTAATACTTTTAAAAGAATCTTTTTCCAAGTAGTAGGTCTCAAAAGTGCACTTCAAACTATTCAGTAAACCATAATGTAAACAAATGTGCTATCCTTCAGGCTTTGTTGTTCCTTTTATAGAGCACAGCCCCACAGAGTAGATTTACCATAATGACTAAGGGTTCCAGAATCTTTGGAATGCTAAATCAGCAACGGATTCTACTTTAAGTCATCAGCTGCATTAGCCCCTAACTAGTCAGCCTGTCCTTTGAAGTTTTCAATCCAGGCATTTCCTATTCCCCTCTAGCTATGAAACCCCTAGATGGCATCTTCTTCCAACAGAAAACTGTTTTGTCTCCACTGAAAATCTGTTGTTTAGTGTAGCCACCTTTATCATTGATCTTAACTAGATCTTCTGGATAATGTGCTACAGCTTCTTCATCATCACTTGCTGCTACACCTTGTACTTTTATGTTATGGATATGACATACCTCTTTAAAACCCATGAACCAACCTCTGCTGGCTTCAAACTTTTCTTCTGCAACTTCTTTATCTCTCTCAGCTTTCACCGAATCAAACAGACGGCCTTGCTCTGGATTAGCCTGTGCCCGAAGGGAACGTCATGGCTGGCTTCATCTTCTCTCTAACCACTAAAACTTTCTCCGTATCAGCAATAAGGCTGTTTTTGCTTTCTTATCACGTGTGTGCTCAACAGAGTGGCATTTATAATTTCCTTCAAGCACTTTTTCTTTGCATTCATAACCTGGCCATGTGGCACAAGAGGCCTAGTTTTTGGCTTCTCTCCTTTTCAGCATGCCTTCCTCACTAAGCTTAATCATTTCTAGCTTTCGATTTAAAGTGACAGACATGAAACCCTTCTTTTCACTTGAACACTTAGAGGCCACTGTATGGTTATTAATAGGTTGAATTTCAAAATCATTGTCTCATGGAATAGGGAGGACCAACGAGCCCCAGAGAGACAAAAGAACAGCCAGACAGTGGAGCACTGAAAACAAACACATTTATCAATTAAGTTTGCCATCTTACGTGGGCACCATTCATGGCTCCCCAAAACAATTACAATAGTGACATCAAAGATCACAGACCACCATATCAGATATAATATAATAACAATGAAAAGGTCTGAAATATAGCACGAATTTTCCAAATGTGACAAAAGAGACATAAGGTAAACACATATTTTTGAAAAAACGGTGATGACAGATTTGCCTGACACAGGGTTGCCACAAACCTTTATTTATAAAAAAGGTAACATCTACGGAGTGTAATAAATTAAAGTGTAATAAAACGAGGAATGCTTGCATATGTATATATGTATATATACACACAGACATACACACACTTAGCTTGAAATTTAGGATATGTGGTTACAACTCAGAATCACTCTGCTATAGAGTACACCCTACAGTGGCTATGGAATCACACAACTTCTATTTATTATTCTCCTGCTGAAAAACTGGGTGATCTCAGTAATAACAAACCATTTTTATTAACGAAGTGCTTATGATCATGTAGGACATATCCCACGTAATCAAAATAAAACTTCTAAAATATCCAGTGAGAACCACAAAACATTATCTCTAAAATACTACTCCTCAAGAAAGGTCCTGATATATTCAAAATTAAAACAACCTATTGAAAAATAAGACAGTCATTAGTTTTAGTTGGAACTGTGTGCTCATTTTGGAGAAGATGAAAAATGTCATAAAATTAACGCAAAAAAGTTACTATAAGAGGAAATCTCTTGATATCAAAATGTAATATTTCTTAATCCCATATTAAAATTAGGTGCCAATACAAATATTAAAGAAAAAGATGGCACATATCATTAACGGCCCATAAAAGGTCATTAAGGCAAAGATGTACAATGTGAAAAAAAATGCAAAAATACTTCTTGCAAGTGTTTCCAATTTAGACCTTGAACTCGGCACTACTGAATACCAAAGCTTATAGAAGTGAAATTCAAACGTAACAGAGCTTTTGAATTTAAGGCATGTATTCTACCAAGGTATGACACTGAGCTAACCTTTTGGGATAATATAATGCCACTCTTTTCTACAATAGCTGATGGCTAGAATGCTCAGTTTGTTCCCCTCCATAAATATCCTAAATATAATTGTTAAAATTAAAAATAAGGCCTTAGAAATACTATTTTGAATAGTCTAAGCACTCCCATAGTTAATGATATACAGAAATTACAAAGATTAGAAACAGAACAATCATTATCATTATTTATAGAAATAAATATTCAGTCGTTTGACATTCACCAAACCTGTTTTACACATCTTATCTAAACTGATTCTTCTCCCAAAACCTGTGCCCAGGTACTACTACTCACAGCCTATGGGTGAGAAGACTGCACTCTAGAGAAATTACAGAATTACTTTAAGACTGGTTTTATTCCAACAGAGCCACATCACAAAAAGGAAAACATAGCTACAACCTATGGGACTTCTAACCATAGCTGGACATGAGTCTATTCCAGACAGTCGCGTGTCCCAAAAGGCACTGTGATGACTGAACTTTCTTTTAATTTGTATTGTGCATTTCTGGAGAACAAATAAACTCAAAAAGAGGTCAAAGTGCTCGTTATCGAAAAATGCAAAATAAAACAAAAAGTTTAGAAAATACTGTGATCCACATTTATGACAACTGAAATAATAAGTATGCCCCCATACTCTAAGACTGGCTCCTCCAGCCATGAGAAAAATATATGGTGGACCTAAAGTCTTAATTATTTGAATATTAAAGCACAGTTTCTGGTGCTGTGCTTTCAGTACCTTTCTTCTAATAATGTAATTATTTAGCTTAGACGTTTGATGGAAAACTGTAGTTATTAATAATTGGTTTAGTATTATTTTTATCATGAGGTCATGGTTTTCTTTTAAACACATTACTTTAAAAAGAGTTGCGTACTAAATCATACATTAAAGGGATTTCTTTGTAATAAAGCATCTCTAGTTTTAAATACTATAACTTATGAAATCAACTCATGTTGTCAACTGAAAAACTCTCCCCTACAGAAAGCAATGCTAGAAACTGAAGTGTTACAAATTAAAAAGAAGAATCTAAACTTCCTCATTTAAAAAATATATATATATTTTAAAGTTAATGAAGGGGTCCAGAGATAAATCCTGTCACCTACAAGTTAAAATGGCCACCTCACATCCAGTTATATATCAACTATTTTCTTTACCTAATATTAGGCACACTGGAAATCTCAAGGCAAAAATGAAGCAGTTGGATACAAATTCTATGAAACAATATAGCTCAGTTATTGCAAAATATCTCTTGTGGAAAAATTTCAGAATAGCTCTACTAAAAATACTAATTTTCATGATATGGTCTTACTAATATAGACTTCTAGAAAAGGAAATTAATACAGAGGGTATAAAAAGCATGCCCTTAACAAGAATTAATTTAAAAAGAAGCTTGATGATGTAAAGAAGGCAAAAAACTTGATAGGGATCCACGTATAGCAACTGTCTTAAAAGTTCATAATTTAAGAAAAATACAAAGGCCTCAGTTCCCAGAATGCTAAAAATATAGTAGCCTTATATACATACATAGCCTTAGTCACTCCAAAAGGCTTCATGTGTTTGTAAAACTATTACATTATAAGGTAAATTTTGATTTACTGAATATGACTTTCTTTATAGTTTCTGATTGAGAATGCATGAGACACACACTTCCATCTACTCAAGAATGTTTATGTAAGTAAACATACTTCAAAGTATCAGAAACACTTTAAGCAGCTCCTTGAAAACTCTGTATGAGAAAGTACATGACTAATTTAAAGACTAATAATACATTTTCATTAATTAAAAAATAGTACTTTATCTCAGTTTTAGTTATCTCAATAAAAAATGGGCAATTTTGTTATATTCATTTGAGGTTATTTTTTCAGACTGTCCTTCTTTGCCTTATTCCTGGATTCATTAATAATCTAAGCCATCATTTTAAATTTTTTCGTATTTACATTAGTGCTTAATTTTAATATGTGACTTAAAAAAAAACAAAAACAAAAAAAAAAAAAAACATGACTTTTTGATAGCCAGAGATCTCCTCCCACAGTAAGGAACTCTCTTTTTTGCATTAATCTCATGCCTCTTACAGTTCACCCAATGATCACAGGTGAATAATAAGATTTAAGGATGAGTAACTGCTGATGAACCCAATTTGGGATCTGGCAAGAGGAAATTAGAGCGTCAAATAAAGGAGGGGCGGCAGCAAAGAGGAAGCAAAAGAGAAGACAAGAGGGAAGAGAGTTTATGGAGAGAGGAAGCCAAGTTGGGAAGTGGGGAGAAGGGCAGGCTGGCCATGGGATGCGACGCGACAGGGCAGAGGAGTGGGGAAAGGCGGGCAGGAGGCGGCCTCCACACAGCTGGCAGGGCAGGCAGCGCTGGGAGAGGGAGGAGGAGAAGGAGGCTGCAGGCACCGCGCAGCAGTCGAGGATGAGCGAGGTAACCGGAGGGAACGGGCGCACACAACTGCTTCCGCAGGACTTCCTGCGATAACACGCCCACAGCCCGGGCGCCGAGCACGCGTGGTGGCGGCCGCAGGCCCGGGGCTCCTGAGAGAGCGAACGCCAACGACACACACGCAGCTCCTGTCGTGTCGCCGCTGCCGCCTAGGCAGGGCCGCAGACAGCAGCCTCCTTCCCAGACTCAGCCAACTCACTCTCACCGTAGTTGCTCCAGAATCCGTGAAAAGAAACTGGAACGCTATTTCTGTTCCTGATCTGCAGTTCTGATTTTTTTTTTCTTCTTAAAAATAAAAGGAAAAATTTTTTAAGGAAAATGTCCTTTATTATCATTATTATTACTACCATTTTTATTTCTCTGGCTACACTATCCATTAAAGCACACTGAGTCTTTAAAGCTCTTTCATAAAATATAAATTACTTAAAAATCTAACCGACACACTGGATAATAACTGATGCAAGTACTGTTTTAAGTCTAATTCTAACCACGCTTTCTTTTGTGTGTGTGTGTGTTTGTAACACACATAAGCCACCTCAGATTCAAAGCTGTCAAGACCCCATGTGGAGCAGGGGTGGTTACCCAGGAGTATAAATACACTAAGAAATACAAAGCCATAGGATTATCAGGACAGTACCACATCCCTGTCATTCAGCAACTTCCCCTTACAAGAGGGTGCTGATCACAGACTTTTTACTGTAATGGAGCCAAGAAGAGACAGTTACTTAAACTAATAGAGTTCTTTTTTTAACAAGAGACTGCAGATATCGCTACAGAAAGAATACTGGTTGGATGTTTCCTGAATTATTACTAAAAACATTTGTTTAAACGTCTCATATATAAAGGTGACGGCCTTATCTCTCTGACAATGAATTAGGGCCTAAGGAGAAAGCAAATTGGAACAGTGTTAACATTAAAAAGTCATCTAGTCTTTGAAATACTATTATAATACTAACTTGGAAGATAGAGCAACTCAAATCTTGTTCACCCACCAGATAAGAAACAAAGTAGAGGGAGCCTCAGCTCTTGGGGCCAGGCTGCCTGGACTGAAATCCTGACTCTGCTACTTGCTACCTGTTGTAGCCTAGGCAATTCATTATACTTTCCTGAGACCCAGTTCTCTCCATTCTATAAAATGAACATGACAGCACTTTCTACCTCAAGTGAAGACAATACACAGCAGACTGCTCAACCAGTATGAACCAGGATCAGCATTTTAAGGTGGCCCCAATGGAAGACGAACCTCTTGAAACGCAGCCTTTCCCTGGCCAATCTAGCTCACCTATGGCCTGTGGTTGCACTCACTTTTATTTAGTAATCAGTGCTTAGCTGCGCATCTACCAAGTCAGTTATTACTACACGCAGCTCATTTCTATGCAAACCGTGTCCAGCCTTTGGGCAAAGTTTGCATGCCCTCTGCTCCCTGATGTTCACAAGTGAAAACACTAAGCCCAACACATTTAATAATGTCCTCCTTCCCATCATTAAAGGGCACCATGCAGCTTTAGCAGCCAGGAAACTAGCCCAGCACACATGCTGTGCAGCTGGCAATAGAGGCATCTTCAACAGCATCCACTCCTACATACAGTCTGATAAGGAACATTTTAATGGAGCCAAACATCCATTTCCTTCCTCTATTTCTGCATTTAGCAAACAGGAGAGCCGGACAATCATATCAGGGATTATGAAATGGCCACTAAGGCTACCAGAACAGCAGGTCTAAATTTCGCCTACTCACTTTCAACCAAAAGTATGCACCCTTTCAGTTGTGGAAAAGTACAGAGGATTTTAAAAACCCCTACTTATTAACTAGCATGTACTCTACAGTGAAACTGTTTCTAGTGTCGCTTAATTTGCAAAATCCAAGCAGATATTACTTTTAAAAATCCAGTGAAACTGTTTCTACTGTCGCTTAATTTGCAAAATCAAAGCAGATACTACTTTTAAAAATCCAACTATCTCTTTCAAAGGATTTGTAAAGTTGCTTATAGACATAAGGTGACATCAGAAAAGCATGTTGGTATAATGCAGTTAGCTAAGGTTTCTAGGAAGCTTTGGAATGTTTTGTTTTTAAAGAAGGGATAGATAAGTGCAAGTCCTACAAGTAATGAACTGTCCTAGAAGCAAAGAAATTCATTAAATAGCTCTCCTTGATTTCTCCTTCATTGTCCCACGTCCATACAGATTTGGGAATGCACAATAATAGCAGGGCTTAATTTTCCAGAGCTGTTTAAAGTAATATTTAGCTGCTTAACAGAGTTAAATGTTAAATCAAAGGGACTTCCCAATTCTCAGATAAAATAATTTTTTAAGTTAAAAAAAAAAGAAATTCTTAAACCTCAAAATTGTTCCCAGGCTTTTAAGACGAAATTAAAAATGATTAGCAAAAATCAAACATTCAAAGAAATCTCAGAGGCATTGTTGTTCCAACATGAAAAACGTCTCAGCAGCTATTATTCAGTTATCACTTGATTGGCTATCGCTCAGGGAAACATGAATATTAAAAATATTTGAGCAAAGAGGAATACAATATCCTCTTGCTGCCATAAACCTGGGCATCTTAAAGCAACATTACCTATGGTTGTGCTCAGCTCCTAACCCTACTCATCAATATTCATGGTACATCTCCTGAGTCTAAATCACCCTTGCCCCCTCAGCATGCAAGCATTGGACCTACTTACAAGTAACTTTCATCCTGAAGCCAAGACATAAGCCATTGTCCTCAAACATCACAATACAACCTTTGGGCCTGAGAATATTCAAAACATGGACGTTAAAAAGGCACATTTCTGACTCATGACCTTAGAGCCTAATGCTGTTATCCTCAGTTAAGGACACATCATTTATCACCTTGCATCTCTGATGAGTTCATAGTGTCTCACATATAATACAAGTAAAGTACAAGCCTGCTTGTGTTCTCTTTTTCCTATATTTTTCAAATGAATTCAGGCTTCCCCTTTGCCTTAGTTTCACTGGCACTGTTCTACTTCGCTAAATGACATTAATCGATAAAAGGCAGGATTTGAAAGCACACTGCAAAATACAACATACTACGTTGCAACCAGTGGTATCCTACCTTAGGAATGATACATTAGGGCAAAAATCAAGAAACATATATAACTTATGCAATACCAGGTAATATTTATTTTCTGCTGAAACCTCACAAACCAATTTCACAACTTTCTCAGTACCTGAAAGTGTATGTTGCCAGCCAAAGTGTTCTTCCCCTATGTTCCTACTTAATGCAACACTTTTGAGAACTACTGCATCCAAGTCATTTGTAAAGGGAACAAAAATGAATTAGGTATGCTCTCACTCTCCTCAGGTTCGTGATGCCCAGTAGCTTCTGGTATGAGCTATGCTAAAGCCACACATAAATGGGAGCACAAGGTGAGGATGTTTTAACCTAAATGAGTAGAGGTAGAAGAATATAGAGGCGAACATACCGAGGAACAGGCAGAATCCCTGTAGTAACGGCTGCATAGAAGGCATTTCATAAAGAGGGAAGAATATGAACAAAAGTCAGTGTGAGAATGTTCTAGGACTAGAAAGCACTACAGTAAGGACAGACACATGATGTAGTACAGATGGAACTGGTAAATTGGGGGCAAATTGAAGGGTCCTGAATGCCAAGTTAATGGTGATAATCAAGTTTAAAAGCAAGTACTCATGGAGGCTGAGTTCCATATTGGACCTCAGAACCAAGTTAGGTCTAGAGGTGAAGGCTCAGAAGTTATTTCATTTGGATAAAAAGCTAAAAGCATAAAATCCTCCAAGAAAATTGCATAGATTAAGAGAACATTCAATGACAGACTAGAACCAGTGTGGCAGAGATGCAGTGCCTGGAAGCCAAGCCAGAAGAGATACTCAAGAGAATGGCTGGCAGCATCCAATTCATCTGAGAGATGCAGTCAGATGGAAAGACCATTGGGGCCTGGCTTCCATGAGGCTACTGGCGACTTCAATACAGCAATGTCAACAAACAGAGGAGCCTTGGCAGATATCGCTTAGTTGAGAAATGGAGATTCACATGAAATGAAACCCAGATTCGGGCATTCAATATTTTCTCTACTCTGAGGTTATTTTTATTTTTATGTCTGAGTAGGTTTCTCTTTTATCTGAAACAGAACAAACTCCGTATCTGACTTAAAAGCATTCTAATTAATAAATCTCAACAAGCAACGTTTTGACTTTACCATGGCACTTGCAAGTTGAAATCCATCTGGAAATAAATAAAAAGTAGCTGTTTGTTTTGTTTTACCTTGTCTTGTTCTAAATTTTCAAAGGAGCCATATTCAATACTTGTTGTTACCTAAAATCCATCCCTTGCTTAAAACCTAATCTATCTCTCAGCTTCATTAGCCATGTATAAGCTACAGAATTGCATTTGGACTTTTCCTAGATTCCAAGAATGGTCCATAATCAGTCTACAATTGGATTATAATCCAAATACCAGAAGATAATGCTATTTAACTAGCTTCTATAAAATATCCACGATAGTCTGTGTTCACAAATATGCCTCATGAGAACAATTATAAAATAGTTTAAAGAATGTCTGAAAAGGAGTTTTCCAAAGTAGGTGACTACATTAGCATAGTTGTGATTCAGGGCATTTTCAATACAGTTAAGTGTATACTGATTTATCAGGAAGGCAAATCCCTTAAGAGGTGGAAATAAACATTAAAATATAGCAACTCATTTAAACCTTTTCTGGATATCACCTGTTATAAAAACCAACCAAAAAACAGTGCTTTCTGATAAACAAAGCCCAGAATAAGAGCTCTGTTGCCTTATTTTGATCTGCAATGCCAAGAGTACATGAAAAGGTTCCAATCTCTCAAAGTCAAAGAAGAAAACGAGCTATTTTACATACAGGGGGAGAATTATGTAAAAAATAAATAACACTAACAATATCATTAAGAAAAACTAGGGCTCATAAGCACTGATAGAGTTTCCTCTGGTTCTATAAGGTATACAATGAATGACAAATTATAATTCACAGTCTGGGTGAAAAATAAACTTTGCTAATAGCCACAGGACGAGAAGGAAAAAAACTAGATGATTATGTAATAATAATGGAAGTTTTCAGCCTTTCTTCATATAGTACGCTCACCACACCAAGAAAGAAATTTTACGTGGGATGATCAGCATAATAGTCAAAATAGTTCCTTAACCCATTTTAAAATTGCCTTTTAATGTTAAAGATCATTCTATAATTTTCTGATTTAATTGATTATATCTGATGGAATGAGTAAGATTATTTTCCACCAGCAAACTGTTTCATTTAAAGGAATAACTATTTACAAGCTATTTATAAAAAAGGCTTTTCACTTGAAAGAAACATTAAAGAAACAAAAACAAAAAAGACAAGGCTGCCTTCTGGCTAAGAGACAGAGAGGAAAACCCATGCAAATGAAAGTACAATGTCTTCTTCACCCTGCGACTCAGGATGAACTGAACGGGGTTCAAATACAGACTGGACCAGCCCAGGCGTTTCCAGGGTCTGACACACCTCCTCCTCCTCCACCTCTTCCAGCATTTCAAAGACATTTCTGGAGCTGTGCTCTGAAAAAGCTTGGGGCTGTCTTAGGTTCAACATCTCTCTGCATGATTTTAAAGAAATATTTACCACAATTCTTTAATATCCAGAGGTGAAAATGACAATAGCATTGGGGTTGTAATGTGTGAATTTCACTTATGCGGGCATTCACCCTTTGGACTATACAATATAACTATTAGGTGTGGAAGATAAGAAACAAGGGATTTAGGTAAAATACCTCAGAAGTCTAAGAAGACAGAGAATTATTCCTGTATTTCCACTCCAACAAAGTAAATGATTAAAATTAGCTTAACTGTAATCAATAAACATAAATTGCATCCATGTTGTATGGTGGAGGCATGGCTAAAAATGGAAAGTTGAGAAATTCTAAAAGAAAAATAGAGGCATTAAATGTATATTTTAAATTATTTTCACTACATTTGAAGTTGAAATTGATCATTCAAAAGACAGGATTCACAAGGAAAGTATTTAAAATAAATGAGGTTCTTTAATTTTTCTTTCATTAGTTTTTTATAAATGCTGAGGAGTTTATGTAAAACACCACTTATGGTTTTTCCAGCCAGATTTTAATAACTAATTGCACATTTCAAGCCTAATCTCACAGATGCTGTCTACAGTTTTTCAACCTGCCAAGGGAACTATGGCATTATGAATAAAGAAACATCCATTTCATGGAAGATAAAAAATATCCTTAATTCAAATGGACTATTTTTAAAAATATTACTCTCTATATAGATAAATGTTAAAGCTGCTTTAAGCTAAAAGAGTAATACAAACTTAGCTTCTTATTAATGACCATTTTCATAACCAGTTTTTCAGTACCAATTAGATTTTATCTAAATGAATCCAACATTTCTATTGCTAAGGTGTTTGAACAAAGCATTGAGCCTAGATTTTTCGCAGTAATTCTTTAACTTTCTGTGACAGCTTCTAAACATTTGATGCCCATCAATCTAAAGTATTGATAAAGAAATCATGTGAATGGATCAACTGATTCATTATGATCATCCATTTCTCACTGCATCCTAATAAATGACATTTTAATTCTATTCTCATATCCATGTGCAAAAGGAAAAGTAAAGATTAATGAATCTTAAATAGTGAGATTTCCTCAGCAAACATCAAAATCATCTAGTGTTTGACGTATGAATGAGGATGGTAAACACACCCAAGTTCTAGTTCAGTCCTTTAACCAAGTAGGGGGAAGGCACCTTTATGTTCAGTTTTTTTGTTTATAAAATAAGATCATGCTGGAATGGACAGTAGTTCAAGTCCTTTCTGTCACTCAGAATAAAACATGACCCAGTGGTCACTCTGACATACCTGAAGTCAAGAAAAACAAAGAAGTAAAACCAAACTTGAATGGCAGATTTTAGACTGACCAGCTGAAGAAAGTTCCACCATTGAGAAAAGAAGTGTTTCCTTGGCCAGGGTCTATTTCTCCATAACAGAATGTTGGAAGACTCTTAAGCCTAAACCCTTATTTTTTGGCTTTTATGGGAAGCTGAACATTGTACACTTTGGCACAATGTGTCCAAAGCAGAATAGATGGGGGCCAGCTCTTACAGTGAAATCACAGAACTAAGAGAGTCACCTCAGAGACTACACCATTTACCCTACATCTGACTTCAGAGAGGTGATTTCATTTATTCTTCCGTTTATATGTTTTTGCGCATGGTTTTATTAATGTAACCTAATGAAATAAAATGTACATTCTGTTAGTTCAGAAAGTCAGTTAATATATATGTACATGATCTTTTGCCAAAAAAAGAGTTGATCAATTATTTTTACAATGGTGTTTATGAAAAGAAACCCCCACATTCTCCCACATTAGGAAAAGATGAAAAGAGCTATTGAACTTTTCATAATTTATCTGTACACAGAGGCTTCGAATTAAATCTAAAAACATCATCCTGCCTCTTCTATTGTATTCCAAATGGGCAAATTTTTTAAATTACACTTTCAAAATAACACGTTAACAAGATTCAAAATCAGCACATTATCTTAATTACACAACACCGATGTGATTACATCGGACCAAACATTTTGGCAAAACGTTTGCCTGACATCACAGGAACCAAACAAGGGGGTGGCTAGTTGAAATGTCCACATTTCTACCAGTGGAGACACCAAAATATTGTTAAACACATTCTACTAGCAATAGAAATAATGAGCTCTCTCAGAACCAATTCCACTTTCCAGGGCCTAGTATGGGTAATGTATTAGAGATACTAAGTTTGCAGTTTGGTATCTGAAATTTACTTAGGGCCTAATGCATTTATTCCTCTAATGAAAATGTTTTCTAATAGTATTGAAGATGTATGTGCAGAGCTGTTACTTGTTTACAGTAGCAGCTTATTTGTCTTTATACATAATTACAATTTAAGCATGCCGATCATCTCAAGCAAAGCGTCGAAAAACAAAAACAGCCGACAAAACCAGAGAAAGCTTTCTTTACTCTAAAATGTCTTTACATTAAAATATGTCAGATTAAGTCTCCACTCTACATACAGATTTAATTTTAACCCTGTGTCTGGGCAGTATTTTAAATTTTTTTTATCACTTTTGGAGAATTCTACAGAACTATCTTAAGCTAGTTTCAAACCTGGTAAAAGCTGTGAGTTTTTTTTTTTTTCTTTTTCCTCCCATCAAATTTTGAGATATAAAATGCATCATGTCTAAATGAGAAACAATCAAATGTCATATTATTTTACATCATTCATAGTTTTCAACTAACCACAAAAATACTATATAATTTTCCAACATCACTGTTTTGTTGAAGTGAAAATGACTTATGAAAGGATTTCGCTCTAACTACTCTTTAGAAATGACCAAAATATCTTATCATGAAAAGGTGTGACAGGAGAACTGAAATCACTGATGTCTCAATTTCTGATGCATCAAAACGTTTCTGAAAAAACAACATAAGAGAAAATAATACAAAATAAGTGCAAAATTCATTTGCATTTTATAGGCAATAACAAGGTTTCTGGAATAAGAAAACCCCAAAAAGATAAAGTACTTCCTCTACTTTCTGATAAGCTTTAAAAGAAAAAACTAAACCAATTATTTCAAAATCAATAGACTTCAAGCAATCCAAGAGAATTTGGGAAACATTTCTCTAAAAACTAATCCAGAACACAAGGTGTCAGTTTGGAAATAATGGAAGCATATTTCGTTTTAAAAATCTAAAACTTTTTAAAGACAAAAATTCAAGTTAACATCCCAGTGATTAACTCTGGAACCGCTTAGCCAAAAACAACTTTCGGCACTTAAAACATAAAACTGTCAGTTTCCTCTGCTTGGAGACAAAACATACAAAAAGCAAACATTCACAGTTATATTTTCCTAGACATGAAAGATAGAACTAACTTTCATAAAAGGTGATCACTCTGAGTATTTCTACCTGCTATGATATTCCTGTCGTAGCTCCTAAAAATCAGTTACAAATTCCAAACCTCAGAACTATCCTTAATAGATGGCTACTATTCCAGTTTGCGTTACTCCCTAAACTTGATGGAAATACAATCATTTATTGAACTACACTAGCTCAACGCATAAATACGTTAAGCAGCCTGTGACTGATGTTATTGAATTTATAAGCTACCAGAAACAAGTAAACTCCTTACTGTAGACCTCAAAGAGTTGATAACATGATACTTGGCATTCTACTTCTTGGGAATCTAAAACATAATGATGGTGAGAATCTTTTAAGTATTCTTTCTGCCCTAAATCCTGAAAACATGATTTTCAAGCATCATCCATGGTCAAATGGTCAAATTCATATTTATAAACTTGGAATAGAGAGTTTGGTGGAAGTACTGCATAACTAAAATTGACTTTTTTTTTTTAAGCCAGAACTATGTCACAGGTGGTGCTTGTAATTGTTTCAAAACTACACAACTTTATTTAATTCCATGCAATGCATTTCCTCATAGAAATGGAATAGCAAACTCCTACTCAATAGCAAACAATAAAATAAAATAAAATCAAGTATATAAGCTTCTTCCTCTTCTTAGACACTGCCCCCAAAATGGAAAAGTTATAAAGAAAGGTAAGTAAAAATCCTGCAGCTTACACATTTTTCCACTGAGAAGGTAAATCCTTACTCCAGAAACCAAAATATTAGACCCCAAACAGTGTGGAGGGAAGAGGGGTAGGAGGTTGAAAAAAAGAAAAAAGTGATGATCAAGCAGGGCAGAATAAACCAGAGGAAGCATGCTTGGTCTCAGCATAATTTTCTTTAGCATCCTAAAATCAACGACATCACGCAGCCTATGATCTCTGCTTACTCTTCTGAAAACCATTCAGAGGATTTTCAAAAAGGAAGAAATCTAGTTGTGCTTCCAAATGCCAAATGAACTTACAGGACCTTCCACTCCTGAAGGAAAACAGCACAGTAGCGCACCAGAAGCTAGAGAATGCTTTTTGTCACGCAAAGCCGGAACTGATGAGTGTGACCCCAATGGGGTTTATCTAAAATTCCCAAGTACAACAGGCAAAGGGGTCAAAGTTTTCTATATCAGAGATATATAAATAAAGCCATATGCAGCAACCATTCCTTATGTTATCATGGATTATACAGTATCCTAGTCCCCCTTCTGTTCAGACATATATACATGTCTCTTTTAAAGAAGGAACTGAAAATGGGAAAAATTACAAGGAGGGAAACCTGCTAACACTAATATCTACCCCCAGTTTTCCAGCTCTAATCATTATTGCTCTCATTTTTAAAATGTTAGTATTGCCAAGGACACACTGAATTGTTCAGAGAGTGAGAAGAACATGTATGTGCATAATTATGTGTTAACAGTGATATACTGAATTATTCTGGGAGTAAAAAGTACATGATATACATAAATGTACACAAATACATGTAACACTAAATACAAATATGCGTAACACTAAATGTACACAAGTATGTGTAACACTGAATACAAATATGTGTAACACTAAAAAGCTGAATGTTAGACACAGTGAAGATGCAAGATCGTGTACACATATTTTCACATAAAATGTGTATATTATTATTTTTACCAATGACCTAAAATCGACTTACTGACAGCTTTCTTAAAGCTTATTAAAGTAAAAAGAAAAAGTAAAATGTGTTATAAATAATCAGGGCATTCCTTCAAAAGCACAAGTTTTCTTAAAAACGGGACTTTAAAAACAGACTAAGCAGTGATGGGATAGAGTAAAATAGTTTATTATAATTGAGGTTTAGATGACAGTGGGTTTCTTACAGTAATTTACCACATCATACATCCAAAGAATGTAATTCAAATGCATTATAAATACAAAGGAGAAATATCTCTTAGTGTTTGTTTATAAGTTACAGAAAATAGTGTTTCAAATTTTTCAATCCTTGAATGTGTAACTGCTTACACTAACTACTTGAAAACAAATTATTTTCTAAAACTTCCCTAAGTTTGCAGAACTGAGGAGCAAATTTTGCAATAATCTTCTAAAAAGGTATACTTCCAATATTAATTTAAAGACAGCTTAACATCATTCATATTTTTTAATTTATAATTTAAATATAATAACTCATACAAAAATTCAGCAGCCGAATACAGGCAAAACGTATCATTTTAAAAGCTCTCAAAGGTATATCAAAAAATAATTGAGAAAAAATTATTAATCATACAACAAAGAGATGAATATGTATTGAAAAATTTAGTAATAGGGGCCTTGATTAAAATTAATATATATATGACCTGTCTTAACTTGGCATCAAAAAGCAAAGCAAAAACAAATGCAAAACTTTCTTTTAGGAACTTTTATATGTTCAGCAGCTACTTAATAGGATTGAGAGAAAATGGGCTGATGTACTTATTTCCACATCTTGCAAAGCTAAAGATGATATGCACATAATGACATCACAAAGTAGGCACAAGCAGAATTTGGTTTTTAATTTGTTTTGTCTATCATGGTCTCATTTCAGAACCAAAATTACAATTAAATTAACCATCAAATAGGTGTTGGGATGCATTAAGTAATTAAAATGGGCATTACAAAGACTAAAGTCATTTCAAAAAATATGTAATATGTTAAAATTCCATGTAGTGCCTGTAATGTAAAAACATTCTATGCAAGTGAGACTGTAGCTATCCTGCACGTACATGTACGCACTTAGTTAATATGAAGCCACAAATTCATATGTTGCACTTGTGCATAGCTCAGAGAGAAAAAGCTAAAACTAGATTAGTAACGCTTGATCCCTTTGTACATGAAGTGTATCATGTAATAGAGAAATTAGATTCCACAAACTAACTTCTGCCATATATTTTTACACTATTTATAAACGTACCTGATCTTCCGTATGATACATAGAGAAACTGAAATAGCAATTCATATGGTATTATAGAATCTAATCAGGAAGCACGTTATATTATTAATGTTTATTGATTTGTAAGCTTTATACATTCTGTCCAAATTCTACAAGTAAAAACAGCTCTGAAATCCTTTTGATCTTTCTTTTTCTACAGCTAAGGTATTTTTAGTGTTTAAATAGCAGTTGATGTCTTACCTATTGTCTTATACAGTACTGGATTCATTCCTGGTTACTATAATACTCAATTTAATAACTAATAATATTAATGCTTTTTTCAAGCTTGGGACATATACAGTAGATAATATAAATATGCTTACTATTTTTTATGATACTATACTACTCACTATCATGAATACAAAGTAGTTAACAGATAAGGTTATTATTAATGCAAACAAGAGAACCATGCTCCCCTCAAAAAGAAAAAAAAAGAAATGGAACATAAACTGTAAATACTCATATATTTCCTTCTAACACTATCTAGTATAGAAGACAAATAGCTAACAATAAATCATCTGCTTATTCATGTTAAATAAATTTAATATGTACATTAACTTCTGACTTACTTAAAAGTATATGGAATATTTTCCAGAGCCTATTTTGACTGTGTCAATTACCTTAGATACCAAAGTTATTGTATTGTGTTGCTTGATGAAATAGGACATAGAGCAACCCTCAAAACCAGTATTACAAGCCTGGCAAATAGCATCACATTTGGGTGACGCACAGAATCCATCACCCTAGGGAAAAACGCATTGGGTCATAGTACAGAGTCTTTACATGCTCCATATTATTTCCACATAACGTTTTGAGATGATAGAATTGCAAACTATAAAGTGGTAGCCCATAAAATGATATACTCACAAACAGTCCGGTCCCTTAACTGCTCCTCTCAACAGAAATGAGACTTAAAAAATGATCTCAGAAGCATTTCTTAAAATGCGCTGAAAGGTGGCATTTTGATTTATAATTTTTTTCATTTAAAAAAATTCCTTAGGAAATTCAGAGCAGATATAAGTATTATGATAACAATTGATTCATTATGTTTAAACTCCATACTCACTTCAAACTTTTAGACTTCACAATGTAGGTCATGTTAACTCCTTAAAAGATTCACGTTTCAAGTACAGAATTAATAGTTAGCATTCTAAATTCCACCATCAAAATGTGTCTGAGTATTATCTGTCTATGTACATTTCGTATATAAAACACCTATAATAGCATGCACATATAATGGCAATAATTCAAACATAGCAAAGCTATCGTGAGTACTTCAAACATTTGCAGGCAATTACACTGCTAGAACTCCTCTCATATTATAGGTATTCTATGACTAGCTACTAAAAAATTACACAAATCAAAATGTGTTACCTTTGTTCAAATAATACCGCTGTTCATTATACGACAGAAAATGTCATCCTTAACCTCTCAGGAACCAAGATAGTGGTGGATTCTTGGAGCAGAAGTAGTGCAGAATGGTTTGAGGCAAAACCGAAACATATTGTTTAAGTAAACCTTAAGGGGAGGGGAGCATATGCGCAATTGATGGATTTTTTTTTTTTTTTTTTTTGGTATCATCTTCCACAAAGCCTCCCACCAACCCCTCCCCACCACTTACCAGTAAACAATCTGCTGATATTAAGGGAATACAACTCCAAACACCTCCCTTTGCCTTCTTTCCTTCTTGCTAAACTTGATTGCTTTTCCCTCAGTTTTGTAGTAACAAACAATATTCATTAAATAAAAATTTATTAACAGATGCAGCCATAACATGAAATATATGTTCGAAAACTTTGTAATAAATAAAATGAATCTAGATTTACTCCAAGAAACTTTCACTATGCTGATGTGAACAACATATACATTAAGTTCCTTAAGTTTTTCCAAACAAATCTTTAAAGGAGCCATGAGCAAAAGAGGAATGCCTATGATTTGAACTAGAGTCTGTAACTCTCGCAAGAAAAACTGAGAAGCATAACAAGTAAATCAAAACTGTCAAATTTCTAAGCAGAGAACACTTCAATACCCCAAATATGCGGAATGCTTTTTATAGTCACAAATGCCTTAAAGACTAAACTCTTCCTTGTGTGACAATTGTCACTATATATATTATTCCTTAAATGTGCTCTAAGGAAGGAAGGAAAAAAAAAAAAAATCTATCAGGAACAATTTGGGTTAAAAGCAAAGTCCACGACAAGTAATCATAAGATTTAAACCTCAGGAACAATTCACCAAAGAAAAGTTGAGACAGTACTTAGTTCTGACCCACCAAATGGGGCAGAGGGCCTCATTTCTGGGTGGAGTGTCTTTCCCCAAGGAAGGGAACACTGGCACAAATCTTTTTGCCCCCTAAAAATATTTTCCTACTTGCCAGCTTCTGAAGTTGCCCTGATGTCAATCAACATCACCAAGATGTCTCTTAACTGGTGAAAGTTGTTGCCTGTGCAAAGTCAGAAAGAAAGAAATGACTATATTTTTTAAAAAAAGGAAACTATAAATACTGTTTGATAAATAGGGTTAAAAAAATCATCTAAAATTGTAAGAAAAAAAGAGCGGCCTGTAGAAATGCACTGACCCTTAAAATTAATGTTTTCAATCTAAAAATGCATTTTTGTAAAGTTTCATCTATTTTCCTTCCTCTGCACATAAAAATGATTAATGTCACATTTAAACTTCCACATTTTAGGCTCTTGCTAACAGGTGTCACATTCTTTATATAAACATATTCTTTGACCTGTGGCCATTGATAACCTTAATTAATTAATCTCCATTGAAACAAAAACAAATGGGTTTTTTTTTCCAAATAAGAAAGAAATAATGCAACGCAAATACCCACTCTCCCCAAAACCCAAAAACTGTTTAAGTTACGGTAACCTGAAATGCACCAAACATCACAAAGAGCAATTGGAGAAATCCAGCAGTGCTCAGCAGGAAAGATTTTTAATAACAGATTGAAAAACAAGAATAAAAATAACTGCATCAACAGAGCCTTTCTTCCTCAGGCCACAAGCCCGTTCTTACTTGAACTTTTTTTTTTTTTTTAAATGGCATTTTGGCCACTAAAACCAATCCAGAACATTATTAAAAGTTAAAAGCTACCAATTACTTCTGTCTGTTCTTTTAAAGCAAAGTTTGGCATTACGTCAGTTGGTTTAAAGAAAACAAGAAAGAGAGAGAGAAAGAGTAGGAGAGAAAGTTTCCTGCTTGTATAAACTAAACCACCAGGGAAGGTGTCTAGCCACTTGTAAAGCATTTACTGCAGGTTTTTAACAGCTAGAAACATTTTAAAAATTAAAAGTTTTCTGTTATTATTTTTAGCGAAACACACTTGAGAACGACAAGTGTATCCTTAATGTCTTCTTCGGGGTGTCTTAATGTTATATTTGTCTTTCAGTTATAGCTTGGAATCAGAAAATGATTTCAAATGATGCTCCAAATTTGAAGTACATAGATAATTTCACCTTTATTTTTGCTATTTTTTGGATTTGTGCTCTTGGAAAAGGGAAAAAAAAAAAAAAAAAAGTGGGATAGCAAAAAGTAAACCGCTACAATAATAGCTGCTATATGCTGCAGGGACCAGTCGAGTTTCCTCACCTAACTAATGCTTAACAATTAAATGGTTTTCATCTGTAGATCCTACTGCAACTTCAGAGATTCCTGAAGCTCAAAGATCTCTTTCTAACCAAAGTCAAGTTCTACATTATTATGTCCATCAGAAAACCAAACTAAAGGCCAAATTCAGTTCTCAGGAACAGGAGAAACACTGAGCGCTGTGACAGCTCAAAAAGTGATCATAATAATAAAATTGAAGGTATTATTTATAAAGGTCATATATAATTGATAGAATATTTTATACAAACAAATGACTTTGGCCCTACATACGTCGGAGGATAAATTTTGAAAAGTGGTTATATCCTCTGCAGCACTGTTTACTATTGAACAATGGCATAAAACAAGATTTGGTATTTTACCATATTTACTTTAATCCACAGGTTACAGCTTTCCGGAGACAAATTATTTTTAAAATTACACTAAAAAAAACCTCTACGTAATTTTTTAATGTAAATAATTGCAAAGTATGTTAGTCTTTTCCACACACGACAAGTACTCTTAAACAATTAGATTAAATGTCTACTTGGCAAAGGCTAGAAGAGCATCTTTATAGTATATCTAAGGGGGACTCAAAAATTCCATAAACATAACTATGATAGTAACAAAGAATTTACTTATTTCTGTATAATAACAAAAGATAAATGTCACTTTCACAGAGAAGCCATCACAGTAAAACCAAGTCTACGTATGCTGTCATTAATTTCCCAAAATTTCAACAAATGGTAAATAAGGATGATAAATGAGTACACAAGACTCAGAATTAGTTATCAATGGTATTAGCAGTTATCATCAGCAAAAGAGGGAGAAAAAGAAACCTATTACCTGAAAGCTTGACCTAGCAAGGATGAACAACAAAATACGAGCCCATAAGACTTGCCTGTTTTTATCAGATTGATTGTAACTTGTGAGCTGCAATATTTGGGACAGAACTGTCTGAGTTTATAGTTTTCTCTGCCTGCTAAAAACAGATGCAGACTACCACACTAGCTGTCCTGCGGAAACTAAATTAAGGAAAGGCAAATACCAAGTGGAAAGTTGTCAGCCTGTTGAATGAATGGCTTCATTTTACACACCAGAGAAATCTTCATAAGAATATGTTTTAATGTAAGCCAGTCATTTTATTTTAAGTTCATCACTTATTACAAAAATAATCATTCCTTTAAATCAATTATAGACACCTGCCCCTAACTTTCTTAAAGTCTATTTTGTTTTACACACATTAGCACAGTGTTGTTACACTATCGTTGCTATCAAAAGAAGAACCGAAGTTAAAATATAATTATTTTAAAATATTTGTGTTATGAAAAACGTTTAAAGGTCAGTTATCAGTATTTACTCCAATTTCAGATTTGAAATAAAGTTCCAGTTCAAACCCAATTTGCTGCAAGTCCTCTGAAAACTTTCAGTAATGTTTATTTACAACAAAGAAGGTAAGACAAGAGTTTATAAAAAACATACACTCTTTGGTTGCTTTCTTCATAAAAATGTACAGATCATTAATCACATATTGTAGGTTGTATATCTGTACACACATACACATATACATCTAATAATAGTAGTGATAATAGTACCATCACTGAAATACTTAATCGTAAAAGTTGCTTTTCTACAGATGCATGCATTTCCCTGTTTTAAAGGTTTTCCTTATGAATAAAGATTTCCGTATAGGAAGAGACCTATATGACGTAAATCAGAATAAACTCAGGAGTGGTAGGTGACTTAAACAATACTGAAAATATGGTAGTAGTATGTGTAACTCATTTAGGATTAGCACACTGATTCAGATCCTAAACTGGTTTTCAAACACGTACGCAGAAAATTTTATAAAATCATTTAAAATATTAGTCATCGAAATGCTAAGTTCTAAATTGAGTTGAGACTTCACAGCTATTATGACACTTTTCTCCTTACCTTTAATGTTATCTTTAATAGACAAAGGACAAAACCTAAATAGTAGCACAGACCCTCACAGCATCTAGAATTCAAAGGAGTGACAAGCATTGTGTTAATAACTTGCTACTTTCCACCACTTATTTTAAAAGTGTTAGACTAGCTATTATGTATGTAAAAGCAGTATACACATATATATCCTAACATATAACATACATATCAGGAAGCCATAAACATCAGCTTGCCGGTGGTAAATAACACTTTGCCAACAGAGCACTGATGAAGCTTCAGAAGGCCTCACATTTAGAGAAATCAAGTTATAATGTTGGCATTAAGACTCTATTTCCCCCTCAGGAGTTTTATTTTCACATTATTAACATCCAGAAATAATCGCCAAACTTTAGGATGTTACTAGCTAGCCCTGTATATTAAATTGAATCTAGAGATGTTTTTATCCAAAGGTGTAGCTTTAAAAGGAAGTTATGAAGTCCAAGGACAGAGAAACTCTAAGAATATGTTTGACTTGTTAGGATTAAGCACATCATTAATAAACTTTCACTTAAAGGTAAAAAAAAAAAAATCCTCAAAATGTTGGTATCATTTCCAGACTGTCCTGTCAGCATCATAACTTACAGGAAACGCTTCATCTTCCCATACAAACCCTGTATTTATTCACAACCCTGGCATACTTGGGGAAAGAAAAAAAAAAGCCCACACGATTTTAGATCCTGTTTGCTTTTATACGTTAACTGGTGGAATATCTGAGAGAGCCTTCTAAGCAAATGAGCGGCATGTAAAACTTCACAACAGTGAGTTCAGAAACTTTCATTCTCATTTTGTCCACGTCAAGAACTGGCTGCCCGCATGACTTTCCTTTGCTGTCCCTTGCATTTTTAACTCTGGCAGCCTTTCCTAAATGATCAACTTTTTCTAAAACCAGCAGGAAAGTAACATGATGCCAGCAAGATCCATAGGTTTTAGCTTCAGAGCTGGAGGACTTTGAAGAATTGTTGGAAGGTTCCTATTTTATTTTTGCTTTGAACAATCAAGTTTTAGCCAACAACCAGGCCCGGAGTTATCATTTCTTTGTAATTTTGTCTCAGGCCCTATCTGTATTTTTCTTTTGTACTTATTATCTCTCCCAGACCCTTTCCTGTTCACCTGGTGTGTTTACAAAAGTTCAGTGAATCTACAAAAGTTCAATGAATAGGCCTAACTTGTCTCAGATTTAACTTCTCCGCTGAGCTTCTCACTTACCTCGCTTAAACTCTAGCCGTGATTTTCCAAAATGGGATAAGAATGAATATTCTACCATAATTTAGATTCACCATTAAGATCCATGGCTTACTCAAGAAACTTTCAAAGCATCAAATATGAGGCCTAAAAAGATAGAGGGAAGTAAAGCCCGTCCTAAAATTTAATAAGTCCAAGATTCCCTCTGAAACCCACCAGTCCTTCTCACCCTCTAACTTAAATTGCTTTAGAGTCCTGGGGCCATAAAACAGTTACTGACTTCCCTGGGGAAGGGGGAAACACCACCATCTCAGACAGGTACTAACAAAAAAGCTTTCCCAGCCACAAAAACAGCTTTGCACTTCAAACAGCTCCCACCGCCGCCTCACCCTCAAATTATTCATGGGGTCCTATAACCCTGGAGTTATTTGGAGGGACAGCGATGTTTGCCTTGGCCTTTCAAAGATGCGTTTCTCTAGATCCCAAACAGGAACTAGACAGAAAGCAAAGCGTCTGTCCGCCTGGATGTCCCACCGCTGTCAGGCATTTAATCACCGGCCAGTGTCCCCTGACCCGCGCGACACATGGCGCATCAACCGCATCGCAGAGGAAGTCTGCCCCTTCCTCAGTCCCTAAGGAAGCGCCCGGGCTGCAAGGCCCTGCCACATGGTACGGACAGGGCACAGACCCCTCGGCCAAGCTGTCCTGAGCCGCTCTGAGGCGGGTGCACCAAGGGATGCGACACCGCCTTCTCCAGAGCCCATCTGGGCCTTTAAGGGAAAAAAGTTTGAAGCCTGCATTTGCAAACTCTTCAAAGCCAAAGGCAGTCCTGTGCTGTTTTCCCACTTTGGGGACCACACGGAGGTCCCTCTCTGAGACCCTCCCGACCCTCCCTAGTTCGCCCAACTTACTACTCTGCATGCTGGTGCCTAGTCTGCGCCCCGCTTGTCACGAGCCCCCAGAAAACTTGCAGTGGCGGCGGCGGCGGCCCCTCGGGTCCAACCACCTCCAGCTCCTCCGCTGCGCCCGGTAGGAGAGAATTAAAATCAGCCAGAAAGAGACAGCGAGGGGGAGTGGGGCTGCGAGGGGGAGGGGGCACTGGCCTGAAACTTCTTTTTTTGGCAAATGGGGATTTGTTTTTCCTCCTCCCCGGCGGCTGAACTTGACCCTGCTGACTCCAGGGGCTACTGCAGTTTGAAGTCGCTGGTTTCCAAGACTCAGATGCCTTAGACCCACCAAACGGAGGAGAGGAAGGGGTGAAAAGGGAGCAGAAGAGAAGAAAGAAAGAAAGAAATCACACGCTCAAAAAGGAAGAAAGAAAATGCATGTGAAACCCGAGAAGCCTGCGCTTGGCTTTCCGCACACTCTCCCTCTGCCTTTTTTTTTTTTTTTTTTTTTTTTTTTTTTTTTTTTTTTTTTTTTCAAAGAAAGTCACTTTTAATTCCCAGGGCTCCCCGCTCGCGATCGCCCACATTTTGCGCACACACGAGCGGGCGCTGCACTCGCGTCGCGGCGCCCCGGGCCCGGTCGAGGGGAGCCCGCGCCCCCCGCGCCCCCCGCGGCCCCCGGCCCCGCGGCCCGCCCGGGCCTCCCCTCCTTACCTGTTGATTAATCGTCAAGAACACCCTCGGCAGCCCGAAAGATGGTGGCGCGGCGGCCAAAGCCATGAACCGTCTTCTGTTGTTTGCAGAGTTGATCTTGGATTATTGCGGGGGGGAGAGAAAAAGGTCTTTCCTGCCTCCCCCCCTTTCACTCCCCCACCCTTATTTAAAAAAAAAAAGAGAGAGAGAGGGAGAGAGAGAGAGAGAGAAAGAGAGAGAGAAAGAGAAAGGAAATAGAGCAAGGATGTGCCCGGTGCCGGGTGGGAGAGGGGAGGGGGTGTTGTTTTTTGTTTAAAAAAAAAAAAGAAAGAAAGAAAGAAATAGGAAGGCGAGAGAGCAATCGAGAGGACGCGAGGTCTGAAGAAACCAGCAGCACCAAAAAAGAGGACGCTAGAGATTGCAGTGAGATCGGGTCTTTATCAGAAATGTTATCGCTTGTCAGGACCTCAGTCTCCGCGCATTACGTCAGTTTCAAGACACCAACACTATTAATATCAAAGGAGCCTTCGCGGAGGAAAGCGCCACCCCAGACCGAGCTCCCTTAAAGAGACAGCGCGCGTCCCCGCGCCGCCGCCGCCGCCCCGCCCGGCTCCGAGCACCCGCCGCCGCCGCCCGCCGGGACCGGCCCCGGCCGCGGCGAGCCGGCTGCGCGAGAACTTCGCCCGAGTCGGAGCGCCGCAAATGAGAGCCGCGCGGTGCAGGGACCCGGCTACCTTCCCGCCCCGCCTCTCCCCCCTCCTCCCTCCCCCACCTCCCGTCTGTGAACGTGCGGGCTGGAAAAGGAGGAAAAATCCAAACGCGTTAGGAATAATGTGATAAAGACGAGGACTTACCTTGGGGGAGTGGGGGGCAGGTGGGGGGCAGTGCGTGGCCGCCAAACCGACGTTCCCCAGACACTCAGAGATGCTAACAGAAACAACCTAAAGAACTCTCAAAGTCCTTTTACCTTTTCTGTTGTTACTTTCCCTTCTGTCTCTCAATTAAACGACGCAGGATGTGTGTGTGCGTGTGCGCCCCCTCCCCCGCCCTTTATCTGTGGCAAGAAGTCTTAGGACACCTAGTTGGTGATCAGGATTCCCCATGCTTTTCATGGCAAGAAGGCTTGAGGAGAACAACTTGAACTCTATCCTGAGTTGGAGAAGTGCGGACTGAGGTTGCTATGGTTTTCTGAGCTAAAGAGAAGCCAGAAACTCAATGGGTGCTTCAAGGGGGTACCACAAAATAGACAAAATGGGAACATTATTCAAATGCTGCAAAATTAATACATGCAATTTGGGGTTTTAGTAGCAGATAAGGAATTCTGAATTAAGCGTGACATTCTTTTTTACCTACTTTACATTTCCATATACTCTCATTGTTAAGAGAAATTGTGTCAACATAAAGTTCAATGGATTGAGCTTTTTTTCTTTTTCTTTTTCTTTTCTTTTTCTTTTTTTTCTTTTTGGCTTCTAAAGATGCAACAATGCATAAAACATTACCATGACAGGATTCAAAGTATAGTAGGTGTTAAAAACAAAGTAAACATTTATTGGGCGTTTGGACTTCATTTTCTTCAGTTGGGTGACTTTAAGTGGCATGTTTTTCCTCTGGTGAAAGTCAGTTTAAAGTAATTTTGTGCTAAAAGGAGAAACATCTTTCCTTTTCCAAACTACAAAATGATTAAAATTAGAATCTTAGAGAGGTACAATCACGAATCTGAGAGCCGAAGATGAAGTAATTTCCTCCAAAATATTTTTCACTAAATGATTCTTGCATCTTTTTAAAGAAAAGATGGGTATATTTTCCAAACATACTATTATCAGAAGTGAAAAAGCCAATCATACTAAAAAATTAAAACTGAAGTAGGTGCTTTTAGAACCTTACTCCTTTCTCTCTATGGTCTTTATTTAATATACTTAGTCAAGCAGATATGTGATTTTTTTTGTAGCACATTTATTCCAGAAGTGTTTTGGTACCGTTTCCCATACACTCTTTATGAGTAGAAAAGCAATAATTCTTTTGCAATAGAGAAACTAGTCAGGTGAAAAAGTAGTCAAAATAGAGTTTCACAATGAGGCAAACTATATATTCCCTAAAGGAGAGAGAAGACAATGAACCTCATATGCCTAGAGTTATTCATATGTTATCATCCATTTAAATTAATTTGGGAACAGGGTTAGATTTATATATAGTACTGCATGCCGAGAAAATTAATATCAAAATCTTCAGCAAATCTCATAGTCAGCTACTAATGACCACCTGCATATTTCCACACTGGAGTCATTTAATACTGTCCACTACCAATTTCCACTGTAAAAAGTATTCATATATTAAATATAGACCTTTTATTTTCTTTTTTTAAGCCATAAATTAACTTGCCGACTTTTATGGAAATATGCACGGCACAGTGAGAAGCATTTTTATTAAAGGAAAAAAATAAGGATCTGAGTGAAACATTCTTTAGCCATGACTAACTAAAAATATTAAATCCATTTTGAAATATGTATTCGAATAGTGAGACTGTATTTAAAGGGTTAATGCAACCTAAAACTGCTGAAGCTGGTATCTAACTGATAAAATCTGTGGCTATAGCATCTTAGCAAAGTTAAATAGTACAATTTATCACAAGGATTAGGCCCCTAATCTCCCTCTGCTCCCCAAGATTTAAATGACACTTTAAAAGGGGAAGTGATCTTCCTCTCCATCACCCACAAATCTAAGGCAATCATCAAGACTGTAAATTTATTCACATGAAACAATCATTGATTAAATTGGTTCAAAAAAAAATGAAATTACATGCTTTTGCAAGCACAAAGCCCTTGAGATGGCTGGTGTTTTTCCACCTGTAATAATACAAAATTTGACCATTAAGTGTACCCAAAATTACATATTATATGAAAAGTTAAAGCCAAAGGTCTGAGGGTGAATTATGTGTTTTAATTGAAAGGATAAAGTTACACTTGAGGTACTGAAGCCAACAAATTCGTGGTCACTTAAAAATTTAATGAATGAAGTTTCACGGATTCAATCTTGCTGAAGTTTGCCTGAGAAATGAAGACTCTCTTCATGTTACTTTTTGTATTTCAAGTTAGAGTAGAGCAGATCAAACTGCTGTCTGTATCAATTCATTTACATTAACCACAAAGGATCTGTAGAGAACTTAATAAAAGCACAAATATTTTTGTAAACTTTTTCAAGCAAATTACTTATTTATGAAATAATTTATGAAGAAAATTTTTACCTCATGCTTTAGATATATTACATGTGCTCTTGATTGACACAATATGTTTAAGCTCAAAGGCCCTCATAGCATTTTTTAATTCTAGTAGGAATATTTCAAAACAACCAACTAATACATGAGGTCATAATTGTTTGACAGTTGTTTTTAATATATAAAATAAGTTACGTATATTGTTTTCCTTGAAATGTTTGTTGATTTGTTTTTCTGGTCCTGACATTTGCATGACACAAACTGAATTAGGGGAAATATTAAAGATTTATTTACATTTAATACCTTCTGCTGTCAAACATATGCAAAACTCTTAAAACCATTCTCTTATTTGCAACGCATTTCAGAACAATGGAGACTGGATGTTAAAAAGACAACCTGTGCTTTTATAGGACATGCCAGAAAATAAAGAAGATATAAAGAGAAAGAAAAAAGCAAACAAAAGAAGCACATTTTAATTAAAATAATTTCTTTATACTCTTTCCTAATTCTTTGAATTATGGAATCTTCTCTCACGACTATAGCACTGATGAAAGAGTTCGTCAAGCTGTATTATTAATGCACATTATTTATCAAAATGACATAATATAATATACTTTTTCTGTTTTATTATTTAAACATTCTTTTCCCCCCTTTTCTTGTAGTTTATTCAGCAGAGATACAAAGAGGGATTAGCAGTTAAGCACAAGCATACTTGTTTTACATTTTCAACCTTTTAGCACACTACTTACTTACAGTTCCAGTGCCTGTAATCACAATGATTTTACCTGATGGAACACGTATTTCAGAAATGTAATCCAACTGTTTACCCTAACACGTCATAAATTGCAATTCCTTTTGGAAACCTCAAAGATTGACAACCCTTGGTCCTAAATGCCGACTGCTTTAACACATACTATCAAGAAAACATTTATGTATTATTTGCTTTCAAGTTAGTCCTACCCCATGTGAAATGGAAGACCCTTTACCTTCCAGCATATCAAAAGCAATTATTGAAATACTCTGCCTTCCTTCATGGTAAGACCTGAAGGAACAGAGGCGTTATCAGAGATGAACTACCTTAAGTTTATTTCTTCCCACAATCACTCGGCAATCAACATTTAAAAACATACTCTTCCACAGAAATTATGATAGTTTTCCAAACTACCTATTGCTGAGCACCTCTGGGTGAATTTATTAAAGAGAAATTCAGCTTTAAATAGCCTGTATCTGGTATTCAAAATCACACTTACACTTGCCAATCTTCCCCCTGCAATATCAGGCAATTGCCTAGTTAAACAGATGGGCCTCGCAGCCCACCCTAAAAGCCAACAAACATGGGCTTTATTTAATTAAAAAGGGAAACAAATTTCTGAAGTGTAGACACACACACACACAGAGACACACACACACAATCTCTGCCCGGGGTCAATCCCAGAATAAAAATATTGATTCTTGCTTTCTTGTTAGGTTTTATGAATGTCCAACCATATACTATCCACTGGATTGAAAGAACTAAATGAGACCATTCAGTGCTGCATACTCAAACCAAATCTCTATGGGAAAGAGCTGAACTCATTTCCTTTCTCTCAAGTAAGAGAGAACATTTACATCTGAATTAACCCAGATTCAACTCTTCTCCATTTGACATAGAAGAGTAGATGTTTTCCAATTTTCTTCCTATTTCTACCCCCTGCTCCATTATCCTCTGCTGCTTTGCACTCTTATCCCACCCACTACTCCATACTTACGAAGTAAACTCTCAGTTGTACATAACCAAACTCAACACCTGATTTTGTCTAAATTTCAGACTAAAATATTCCACTAGAAACTCAAATTTAATATGTCCAATATCATAATTAAGAAAGAGGAGACTATAAAGACAGACAACATCAAAGGCGGAAGGAAATCGACAAACCTTATCTGTGTTCAAAGCGTGAGTCATCCAGACCAGAAACCTTAGGATTTTGACATCTTTGGCAATACCTTCTCCCATAGGTCACACATCCAATCATTTACTAGTCCTCTAGTGCTTCTTTTAAAAAGGCGTTTGTACCTCTTACCACCTTTCTTTTCATCCACACGGATCCTTCTCAAATCCAAAAGTTAAAGTCTTTCTGAAGACATGCAGTTGAATGTGTTATCCCTACTCTAACCCCTCATGACCTTATGACAAAAATCCCATAACTCTCAACTGCCAGAAGAACGACCCCAAAAAACTTCAAGTTCTTTCATAACCTAGTCCAAAATTGCTTTCTGACCTCATTCTTCACTCAACTCTTCCACACAGACCATTCTCAACCATTGATTGACTCACCGTTCCCCAGATACGGCTAACATTTCAGAATGTCTTGGCTTATGTTTACACAGCCACCTCACTTCGAAGGCTTTCAAGAGACTTTTATGCTAAATCTCCATGTACGTATTCTCTCTCCTATAAGGTCAAACTGAGACTCTGCCTTTTTCATAACCTTCATCAAATTCCAAATCATAATCAGCAGTGCAAGAACTAAGATTCTATAGAATTTGCTTCCATTTCTAAGTAGCATTTCATCACAGTGACTTCTATGATGTTGTTCCTTGACTTATCTCCCTCCCCTGCTAAACTGAAAGATTCCTGAGGGCAGAAAACCATGAAATCACAGTTACTCAGTAACATCTGTTGAATTGATTTTGGGGATTGGATCAACCTCTTTAAATTCTACCTAGAAACAAACCTTTGAGGCCAGGTTTCAAATTTTCTATATGGCTCATTCCTTCTTTCATTTCCTCCCTTCCCTTCCCTTCCTTCCTTCCTTCCTTCCTTCCTTCCTTCCCTTCCTTCCTCCCTTCTTTCCTTTCTTCCTTCCTTCCCTCCCTCCCTTCTTTCCTTCCTTCTTCCCTCCCTCCCTTCTTTCCTTCCTTCCTTTTTTCCTTCCTTCCTTCCCTCCTTACTTCCTTTCTTCCTTCCTTCCCTGCCTCCCTCCCTTCCTTCCTCCTTTTCCTTTCTTTTTCTTTCTCTTTCTTCTTTTCTCTCTGTGTCTCTCTCTGTGTCTCTTTCTGTCACTCTCTCTCTTCTCTCCTTCCCTTCTTTCCTCTCCCTCCTTCTCCCTCTTTCTTTCTTTCATACATATGGGCTGATGCATCATGTACTAATTGAAGCTTCTGGGTGGTCTTCATCTCAGCTACATATTTTTGGCAATGTATCAGAGGAGACATTTGTCCTCTTCTGAAATATTGTCCTCATTATCATTAAGTTTTGGTTTATAATTCCATGTTACTCTAAAAATAGTGACTTAAATGATCCTTAAATCCAAAGGCATTAAAATATGGGAGTATTGAAAATGAGGCTGAAAGCAGAGAAATTTTAGATGGGAAGGGATTATTTGTAGTTTTAGAAGCCAGGAGTGCGAATTAGGAAAGTTATAACAGTGAGGTAGGAATAAGCAACCTCTTTAGACATTAATAGTGTTTTTTTCTCTCTCTCTGTTGTTTAACATTAAAATATTGAATCGTTTTAGCATAGTTCCATCTGTCCAAGTTTTGCAGATGTTAAACTCTCAAAAGCTTATGTGATATTTAATTAATTTTATACACCCAAATGTCCAGGTTCCAGCAGAGATTCCGTTTCATAATGTTCTATGAATCCAGCGGAAGTGTGTGTGTGTGAGCACATGTTCTTGTGTGTATACATGGGCATGTGTCTGGGACTGCTTGAGCATCTGGCAAATGAAAACCCCTGTTTTGCTGGCATTCCATCTTGGTGGTCACACAGTTAACTTACCCTCAGTACACCCAGACAAGTTGAATGGACTGCTCCATCAAGAGCCACATAGGCATTGCTAAATGATCACATGATAAGTATTAGTTATTATTTTCTCTCTAAACTTCATTCATCAGTAACTCTACATTAATTAGAAGACAGTAGACTGTCAGCTTCTGAAAGGAAGGCACTTTCCACATTGTCTCTCTGCTCTGTGCCATGAGAGAAGGAACACTTTATCACCTGATCTCCCTTGCCATCTAGGTTCCAGGGGGTTTTGGCACAGAGCATCATTAGATCAGAGAACACGAAGAGAGACAATCAGTGTACTTATCCCCCTGGCTCCTTTCTTTCACTTTGGGCAGCCCTTCTTCCATAGCTATACTCATAGGGTTCTAGTAGTAAGTCCCTCCCCTTATGGTTTTAGTCCTGAGGGTTGAAGCTGCTTCTGGCTGTTACTAGGCCCTGGGTGTTTCACCATCTCTTTTTGGCTTCCTTAATCCTACTCATACCTTTTTTGTAAATGACCCTTCATTAAATTCTCTTTAATTACTCCTCTGAGTGTGCCTTGTGTTATCTGCTTGGACTCTTATTGACACAGAGGACTTGTGATAAAATCATCTTTGCACCCTAGAGTCTAGCATCATTTTTATAATTTAATTCAGTAAAGACTAACAATTATATGTTGAGTAACTCCCGTGTGCCAGACACTGTTAGATATTGGGCACCCCAGTGGTAAATGAGCTGACATGGTTCCTATGTTGTGGATTTTATGATCTAATTAAGTGTTTCATAAAGAATCTTGGGTATTTTAAAAATACAAATGGATAGGCCTCACCTACTGAGCATGCATCCTTAGAGCTTGACCAGAGAATTCAATTTTAATAAGCAGACCATGTGATTGTTGTACTCATTAACGTATGAGAGAGAGAGAGTGATCTTTTGACTGTGATAAGTATTGAATAATCCGTTACAAATATGAAGATACAAAGTAAGGACTTAATAAATGTTAGTTGAATTAACATATGAAGGTATGAATTAATGTTGAGAAGAAACTGGTTGAGATATGGAGGGTGAGTTCATTAATAGTGGATTACAATGCTTAGGGCACTGCCTTTTCATGGGGTGGGCAAAAGTTGAGGGTAGTGGATGTTCTACATAGTTTGCAAATTGTTTTTAATAATTGGGCTCCATTGTATTCACGCATATCCCTGCTTGTCCTCTGCAGCAAGTATTCACAAATCTACTGTAGCAGTCCCAGCTGCTGGGTTTCCCCAGCAGAGCAGAGCCCTGGGCAATTGTTCCAATTCAGTCTAGTCTAGACTCTGGAGACAGCTCTGTCTGGAAAGAGAAGCACGGACACTCATAGTCCGAAGCTAATTAAGTTAGCAAGATAAACAAGGTAAGAGTCCTGGGAATAAGGGGAATTTCTTGAGCCTCAAAAAATTCACAAATTAGAGATTGAGACCACCGGTAGTATCTGAGACTTCTAACTATATTTTTCACCCCTCCCAGAGACACCTGAGGTTTTCTGATAAGGGGCATGCCAATGGCACGCCAGATGGCCACTACATGATCATTTCATTACTTTTTCATTAAATGGGAATATTTATTACTTTTAAGAATTATTCACAATTGTAGACTTAGTTTTTAAATAATACTATTTAATTTGTTCTCAATATTCTTGAACTATTTTATTGAACGCAGTCGAGCAAGATCCTTGAATTACTCATATTCCAATTACTTAACTAGTCCAGCAGTATAACATGACACTATACATATAGATTCGTAAAAATATTTACATGTATATTGAGGCACTTTAAACAAGGAAATATAATTGAAACATATCTCCTATTATCTCTCCTAATCACAAGGACACATGAAGACTGCAACTACTGCTTCAATAATGTCGTAAGTTTCCAACTGCTCTACATTAGAATCTAACAGAGTCCCAGAACAAATTTAAGGTACTTCAAACCAAATCTTATTTTATTTTATTTAAAAAGACAGTGGCATTTCATATCTTGATGTTATATTAAGTGAATAAAGGTAATTTTATCTTTTGACCACAAGAGTCAAAAATGAATATGAAGTAGCCATCTAGACACAATCCATTCTGTAGAATGCATCTGAATGATTTATATAGGTTGCATATGGAATATATTGTAAAGATGGTGAACAGATTGGCTACAGGTAAGAACTCTGTGGTCTTCCCATACTGCATACTATGTAGTATGTACTGCTTCCTTATAATGTCATTAGACAAAACTTAAAATGTTGCTCAGTGGTTCATCACATATCCAATATAATACTCTATTGATACAGTTTAGCTGAGGATCATTCTGCTTTATTAAGATTTTTTAGTAATTCAACTATAAGCTACTCTAACAAGATACCTATTTCTTAACCACATTTTTGGCAGTGGTTTTCTTTTCTCATTCAGAATACCATAAGATAAAAGTTATATAGTTTCTACTGAGGTCATGGTGAAATTTAGCTTTTTCATTCTGGGCTTCAGGACTCCTTCTTCAAAGTCTCTGTAGGAAAGATGATTCTAGAGGATAAGAATCATCCAAATGTCTGTGAAGGCATAGAATTGTGGAACATTGACTTTACAAAGTTACAATGATTTTACAAATAAAGGAACTGAGTTTTCGACAGTAAATGGCTGGAATGATCAAGAACACACCTAAGTAATAATAATGGTTAACACTTATGCGGTGCTTACAATATGCCAGGCTCCAAATTTTTCACATATATGAATTCAGTCAATCTTAATAAACACTCTGTGAGATATCACTACTGTCCTCATTTTATAGATAAGGACACTGAGTCATATGCAATAACATAGCCAAAGTCTACCAGTCAGGTGTGGAACTAGTTGGGTCAAAGGTCAAAGCCCAACTGTTCTCTACTTTCATTTTGGTGGCAGAATTGGGACTTGAACCAATGGTTCTGGCTTAACACTTAATCATGCAATTATGAGTCTGTGTATGTGTGCATGTGTGTATGTGAATACTTTCTGCTTTTTAGCCATCAACATTCATTCTTTCATTTTTTCTTTGGCAATAGCCCACTGATTTCCTCTGGAAGCTCATCAGAGAATGACATTCAGAATCTTTACACAATCGGAGGCAAAGAAGCTTTGGGGGACCACTGGAGAGAAAGCCTGAATTTTGTATTGCATTGCACTTGGACTGACAAAGATGTAAAGCTGGAGCTTTTGGCTTTGTCTTGGTGCAGAAAATTTGAGCTAATTCAGAGAAAGCAGAGCTTACACACTGAGAGACAGATTCTGGGTTCTGCAGGATTTTTTGGACCCCTTAATAATGCCACACCTCAAGTCAATCATAACCCCCAGAATTCTCCAGTTATGCTCTTTTTGTGTGGCTTATGCCTTTGTGAATTGGTGTCAAAGAGAATTCAAATGAATATATCAGACAAATTTCAAAAACTTCTGTGAACAATAGCAGCATCTTTGGACTACCTTATATTCTCTCAAGCTCTAGGAAATATGTTTATTTTAAATAGCAGTTTTATCTAATAATCTTAAATTGCATATGTCCTTGACTTCACAAATTATTATTATCATATTAATAAATGGCTGGTGATTTGTAAATACCCTTTAAAATGAACTGAAAAAAAAAAAAAAAGGCTAACTGGCCAAAACATTTATCACAACATGTCGATAAACCCTTGGAGTTTGAAAGGCTCCATATGAAGATGATCAAGGAATTCAGATCTATGTAGAAATGAAGATTTCATAGGAAGTGATTAGTGTTCATCAAATGAGGAAGCATAGATTAAAACCTGCTCCATCTAAAGTTTAGACATTTTGTGTTAGCCTAAGTAGGCAAATGATGATTACACACATCATACATGTTGTGAGTTTTGAAGTCTAAAAGATTATTGACCTGAGAAAGCCCAAGGAGACATAATCTCGAGTGATCTTTCTGATGTTTCTGTTATCAGTTTTAACAGTGATTAAATACCGACCTACAACATACTTCATTATGACTCACTACACTCTATGCAATATGGCTCTAGTGGTGTCTATTTTATGTTTACCTAAAAACACAGCACATATTAAAACAAGGTTATTGTGTAACAATGAATGAGATACTACAAAAAAGGGTGTCTAGACTCTGTACGTGATGCCAAATTTATAAATTCAGTTAAACTAGTAAGATATTTGCATTATTTTCACTTTCTAATATGTAATTTCCAATTTATGTTGGAATTTTGCTTATACAAATAAAACTGTGTGGAGAGGCAAAAAGGAACATTAGCTTACTGTGGTCCAAATAAGATCACAGAAGTGGCCCAGTGCGGTGGCTCACACATGTAATCCCAGCACTTTGGGAGGCCGAGGCAGGCAGATCCCCTGAGGTCAGGAGTGCGAGACCAGCCTGGCCAACATGATGAAAACCTGAAAACTTATCTCTCCTAAAAATACAAAAAAATTAGGCGGGCGTGGTGGCAGGCGCCTACAATACCAGCTATTCAGGAGGCTGAGGCAGGAGAATTGACTGAGCCCAAGAGGCAGAGGGTGCAGTGAGCCAAGATCACGCCATTGCACTCCAGCCTGGGCAACAAAAGTGAAACTCTTTCTCAAAAAAATAAATCAATAAAATAAAATAAAATAAAATCATAGGATGTTAGAGATGAAATGTTCCTTAAATGCTTTTTCATACAACTGTTCACTCTTAAATGCAACAACTTAAAAATCAGCAACTGAAATAACAGTAGCAAAAGTAATTCTGGTGACAGGATATTGACCCTGTGTCAAGCTTTATGCTTACTGGCTCCTTTATTCTCAGAACAACTATTTGAGAGAGCTACTATTATTATTCCCATTTTGAGATGAGGGAAATGAGTCACAGAGAGATAAGTTGCTTGCATAAGATTACATGACTGGTGAGTGACAAGACTAGGATTTATTTTATTTATATATATTTTTTGAGACGGAGTCTTGCTCTGTCGCCCAGGCTGGAGTGCAGTGGCCGGATCTCAGCTCACTGCAAGCTCCGCCTCCCGGGTTTACGCCATTCTCCTGCCTCAGCCTCCCAAGTAGCTGGGACTACAGGCGCCAGCCACCTCGCCCGGCTAGCTTTTTGTATTTTTCAGTAGAGACGGGGTTTCACCGTGTTAGCCAGGATGGTCTCAAACTCCTGACCCCGTGATCCGCCCTTCTCGGCCTCCCAAAGTGCTGGGATTACAGGCTTGAGCCACCGCGCCTGGCCCAGGGCTAGGATTTAAATTCAAGCAGTATAGCCCCAGAGTTTCCCTAAGAAAATATAAGATATTTTATATTATTTTTATATTTAGTGATAATAATGTATATTACTAATGTATATTACTAATGTATATTAGTGATAGTAATGTACTAATGATATAGTAAAGTATATCACTAAGTTAAAAATAATTATATTTTCAATGACTAAAAATTAGCCAACTATATACAGTGTTTATATCGTTTTTTAATCTTTAGAATAAATTTTTCTAAAATAGATATATACAATTATTGCAAGTATTCTTGAGCATTATTTCATTATTTCATTATCTTTGATCAATTTTCCTTAATTTTTATATTTTGACCAAACTACCAGAAGTCATGTAACTAATATGCTCCAAAGCACATGACTGTAATGCACATTTGTACCAGTTCTATATTTTTGCATGTGGTTTATATTGGCATCCCTCAAAGATCTTATGGGCTAATAATTGTGAAATATATTTTGTGATCCTCTTAAAACTTGAGCCACATCATGTCAAACACCTCTGCTCAAAGTCCTTCAATTGCCTTTCACATCATTCTCCATAAAATCCAAATCCTTCACTGTAACTCAGAAAAAATCCCACATCCAACTCCACTTTGCCTCTAAATGAATTTCTCATTACCCTCATCTTCTTTTTCACTGCACTCCAGCCACTGGCCTCCTTGATATTCTTTAAACATGGAAACATATTTTCTCCTTTCAGCGTTTGCATCTGCTGTTCCCTCTGCTTGGAATGCCCTTCCCATAAGTATCCCCATGGCTCTGTCCCTCACTTCAAGTAAGTGCTTAAAGTATCAACTTCTTCAGGGTTGCCCTGGCTACTCAACTGAAAATGCTACACTTTTTATCCTTCCCTGCCTTGTTCCTTCTCCTTGGTGCATCTCACTATTTGATATATTATGAGTTTTACTTATTTATCTGATTTGTCTGTCTCTGTAACTAAATTATAAGATTCGTAAGTACAGGGATTTGTCTATTTGGTTTGCTACTATATTATCTGCATTCATAATAGCAGCTGGCATATAATAGGTGCTCAATACATATTTGTTAAATTAATCAGTTAATTAATTGTAGTTCCTTGTATTAAATTATTTTAAGCAAGAAGGATTTACATTGCAAATGAGATCAATTACAATGTCATTAACATGAATGTACCTTTCAGTCCACCACTTTGAATATTTGAGTTTAGCATTTAGGTATTTTCTTGGCAACTATGATACCAGGAATTTTAATTTTATTTATAATGCATCTCAATCCAATTTATTTTACCATCCACTGGATTTTCTTCACCTTTCCAGAACAAGTTTGTGATCATCTTGTTACCAGTTGAATCTAATATATTGATTGATTTGTTAAGTTTTTCATTCAACAAATATTTACTGACCATCTACTATGTATAAGGCATAGGATAACAGCAATAAATTCAGGACCAACAGGAATTTTTCTCTCATAGAGTTCAAGATTGTCCAGGGAAAGATTGGAACCAAGAATTGAAGCATGAGTAGGTATAGGGTTGTTACAGTACTGTACTTAGTTTGAGATTATGGTGATGCCCAACGAGGCAGAGAAAAGTGAGAAGACTTGAGAGATACTTTGCTTGCAGAATTGGTAGACATTTGTGAATGACTGGATATAAGAAATAAGAGAAAATGGGGACTCAAGGATGCCTTCCAGTGTACTGATTTGAGGAAATAGAGTAACAACAGTGATACCATTTAGTGGAATGAAAAAGATGAGGAAAGAAACAGGTTTTGGTCAGATAAATGTGATGTTCAAGAAATGATGCCATGTCACAAATCCAAGTCTTGAATTCAGATCTGGGAAGGAAAGACACACACACACACACACACACACACACACACACACACACACATCATCTGCATACAAATGGCATTTCAAGCCATGGAAATACATTACATCAATTATTTCACAGTTACAGGAAAGATGAGCACCTAGGATTGAGACTTCAGAGGTGACATACAGACAAAGCTTTCTTCTCAACTAGCACGGCAGATTGAGAAGAAACAACCCATGTTAAAGAAAGAAACACAGAAAAGGATGTAGTCAAATAATTCAAGGATAGAAAATTATTTTGAGATAAAGGGAAAGCTAAACAGTTGAGTTACATGAATTGGGTTACATGGCATTAGGTTGTCAGAGGGTTACAATATGTTCCAGTGGAATGATGAGGGCAGACATTATAATGCAGAGGGTTGGGGAATTAATCAGAGATGAGAAAGTGGAAGCAATACGCATAGATAGTAGGATGTTTGGCAATTCAGGAGTCAGAGGCTTAGAGTTCCTTGCAAGTGTGGGTGAAGACATGACTTTTTTTTATAGATGACAGATGCATGAGCATGTCTACAGAGGGGAAAGAGCCTGTGGAACAAGAGAGATTGATGAAACATTGGAGAAATAGCATAATGTGAGAAGCCAAGTCCTTAAGTAGGTGACAGATGGTACATCCTCCTTGGATAGAGAAGGATTCATCTCCTCCACGATGTCAGAGAGAAGGTAAAGATGAGAGTATGAATGTCCATTTGGTGGTGGGAAGCAGAGGAGCATGAGTGTATCAGGCAAAGTCCTTGGCTGCAAGCAGACTAGATGATTAACAAGAGAATAACTTTATTACAAGTATACTCTGCAGCTGAAACAATCAGTGGGAACCAACACAAAGCTTACCTTCCAGAAACAATACCCCAAACTATCTTCAGAGCTAGACTGATAAAGAAACCACCATTGCTACCATTGAACTCAAGATGTGACATTTGTACACTTTTACCTCCAGAAACTTGGCCATGCAGCTGCCACCACTGTTGCTGCCACCAAGAAAGAAAGAATGTTCTTCTTCACTTCTCTCTTGCAGTAATAACTCCTTATTAAGATTTGGTGCTGGAATATTTGATGGTGGAGGCTATACTTGCCCCAAGGAATGCTGGAAGAGTAAATATCTCACATGATTAGCTTCTATAAAAGGAATTTTTTTCTTTATTCCCTATAAAGATTCATAAAGTGGGCCAGGTGTGGTGGCTCATGCCTGTAATCCTAGCACTTCAGGAGGCCAAGGCGGGTGGATCACATGAGGTCAGGAGTTCGAGACCAGCCTAGCCAACATGGCAAAATACTATTTCTAAGGCAAATACAAAAAAAAAAAATTAGCCGGGCATGATGGCGAGCACCTGTAATCCCAGCTACTAAGGAAGCTGAGGTAGGAGAAGCACTAGAACCCTGCGGGTGGAGGTTGCAGTGAGCTGAGGTCATGCCACTGCACTCCAGCCTGGGCAACAGAGTGAGACTCTGTCTCAAAAAAAAAAAAAAGAAAAAAGAAAAAGAAAAAAGAAAAAAGAAAAAAAAAATAAAGTGAAAATTGGGTTTAAATGTTGGATAAGTGAGAAAAAACAATATATCCCACAATGATCTTCCAGGATGGACAAAATACACTACCTTAAAAAATATTAATAATGTTTTTTTAAAAAACTAGAGCAATGTTATCCTAATAACATTGATACAAGACATGATAGTTACCTAGCTTCAGGAATCAGTTGTAAGAATGTAACAATGAGTATTTACTCACATTTGCAGACATCGGAACTTCAGACACTGAAGATCTTTCTATTTTACAAATAGATATTTAATTTAATATATATTTCTAATAAAATGGTATTTCTATTTTAAAAAGTCATTCCAAATATTAAACATGATACAAAAAGAATGCTCACAACTGCCACAGTTATTGACCAGGTGTTCTCCATTCACTTTTAGCTCACCAAAGCCACAATATTCTTTATTCATTTTATTGTTTTTAAAATAGTAAAGCCTATAAATTTTGAAAATTTCAACCCTATGGAAAAGTTTCCCCAAAATAATGTAAAAGCCACCTTGAATCATATCAATGTATTTATAACCATTGAGAAATATGTATACAATTTTAAATAAATGGCATATTAGGCATCTAGCCTATAATTTCCTTTTAATAATTAAAAAGATGTTGTGGGCATTTTTTTCATTCCATTTACATCATTATTTTTATGGCTGCTTACAGTATCCTCCCCTTACATTTTAGATCACTCTCCATTTTTCTCCATTGCAAACCACACGATCATGAATATTCTTGAATGCAGAGCTTTTCACAACTCAGGTGTTATCTTCTTAGGGCGAATTCTGAGATCTATAATCAAGTTGACAGTTACTATTCCTCTCTATGTGCCACAGTCAGTGGGGTAATGCAGCAGTGCAGGGAAGGCAGTCAGCCAGTAGCTCTAGACTTCCTTGTGGTTCTGGGGTTCTAAACCAAAGTTCCAGAGTTTCTCTTGAGCCTACTTGGTCATCTGCATATGTTCCATGTGACAAAGTCTCAAAAATTTAGTTATGTGAAAGAGCATCAAGTCTAATCGCTTCATTTGACAGCTATGGAAATGGAAATCCACAGACATTTAGTAACTTTATCAAGTGCACAAAGCTAGTTGGTGAAAAAAATAGTAATAAAACCAAGTTATAGCTCCTATGCTATTTTTCTCATCCATTTCTATCTTAGATTATGTCATATCGATTCAAGCCATTCTTAGATATGTTAGGCATTTGGAGAAGTAAGTTATCTCTTTCAGGATTTGATTTTTAAGTCATATATCATGTAGCACACCTCTTCCCCCAATATTTGACAATTATCTTTAAAAAGTTGGCAAATTGGCCGGGCGCGGTGGCTCAAGCCTGTAATCCCAGCACTTTGGGAGGCCGAGACGGGCGGATCACGAGGTCAGGAGATCGAGACCATCCTGGCTAACACGGTGAAACCCCGTCTCTACTAAAAAATACAAAAAACCAGCCGGGCGACGAGGCGGGCGCCTGTAGTCCCAGCTACTCGGGAGGCTGAGGCAGGAGAATGGCGTAAACCCGGGAGGCGGAGCTTGCAGTGAGCTGAGATCCGGCCACTGCACTCCAGCCCGGGAGACAGAGCAAGACTCCGTCTCAAAAAAAAAAAAAAAAAAAAAAAAAAAGGCAAATTAAAACCGGAATATAAATGAACACAAGTAGCATTCTTGAAAATTCCCCCTAAAACAAATTCTTACAAATCAAATAAATGTAAACATATCATGGAAACATGTGACTAAGGTTTGATAACTATTTCTAGACAAAATAACATTATATGATGAGCAAATTTGGCCATTTGTACTCTGGAGGTTCTTACTTGAGACAAACATTGAGTATAGGGCACACTCAATGATTAATTCTGAGGAAAGGGGATTAGTGTCACTGTTTTGCTTGGTGGATTTTTTTTTTGACCAATTTCTCATTGATACAGTCTTCCCCAATGCCATATTTTGGTGCCTAACTTAGCTTAAGTGCCACCCAAAGTGTCACACCCTAATAAAAACCCTTACGGACTTGAAAGGCTACATTTTACAGAGCTATGTGCTCTGATAATGAAAGACTTCATTTCACATAGTATGTTAGATCACTTCTGGACAAAAATCAAATGAATATTTTCCTTTCTGATGGAAACCTTAATTTAGAAATATTCACAGGACTTCCACTACTCTATTGTTTGTTGTCAAAAGCATAATGGTCGCTGTCTTTTAGGGACTTACGTCCTCAACCCTTTGTAGTACATTTTGGGCAAGAATGTGTAACACATTTACTCTTTACTTAGGCAAAGTCACTTAAAATTTGTATCCAGTTTTAAAAATATTACTAGTCAAATACTATCAATAATTACAAGGTATAATTTAACACTATATTTTCTTTCCTTCAAGTCTGCCAGTCAAATCTTCATCAAACTCCTTCCCATTCGATTTTGCTATATTATTCACTCAAGATGGACTATCTATTTGGCTCACTGACCCAGCTTCCACACATCCAGATTCTGCAAGACTGACAAGACTATTCAATGAAAGAGTACATCTTACAATTTTGTACTTTTTAAATTTTGTATTCCAGTTTTTCCTCTGTATCACAATCTTCAGTTAGTCCATAATACTTAACTCAAAGATGGTAAATGCTAGCATGAATTCTACACACACGTGGCCACCACATTTGTAATACTTTTTCCAGCTCTACCTTGAAAATCCTATCCAGAGCCAATTCGTAATCTTTGTTAACATAAATTTCAGGACATCCACTATAAATCAATCTATCTGTTGATCAAACAGTAAATCAGATGTGACATGTGATATTTACTCTCTTAGGCTTTCAGAATGAAGTTTCATCTTATTGACCCAGACTCAACATTTGCCCACATCCTTTTTCAGCAAACCTTCAACTCTTTTTCCCAGAAACTCCTCGTGAGCTCTTTATTCCAACCACACCAGTCCGCAAAAATGCCTTTTCCTTTTCAGCCCTGTGACTTCTTACAGCATTCCTCCAGTCTAAAATGCTATACCCTTCTCCTTTCAATCAATACGACTTCGGAAAAGTTCCATTTCTCTCTTACAACCTTTATAGTCCAGGCCTAAATCTACAGTCCTCTATGAGATATATTTGATAATTAACCATGATACCCTTGACATTTCTTGCTACTTAATCTGATATCATTATTTAACTTTTCATTTTCCTGTGTCATGAATCATTAAATAGGTTGTAGGTTTACAGCTAATATATTTTCTGTATATCTTACAGTAGCATGGGAGCTCATGAATACAAGTCAATGTTCTAAGTAATTTTTGTTTATTCCCATGGGAGTGGAAAATGGTAAAGGTAAATACCGATAATCCAAGAAGATAATATAGTGGTGGGATATACAAGGAAAACAAGAAAATTATTAATATAATTAGAGTTTTAAAGATAACAATAATGAAAACTTACATGCTATGACCAAAAACTGAGGTTGCCATGCCAAAGATAATCTGCCCTTGGGAAACAGAAATCATATCTGGAGTTTATAAGCAACAACATGATATATACTACAACAGAGAGATGAATTACCCTAACTCCTCTTTCCCTTGGAGATATATTATCCAACTAACTGCCTGTGCTCTGTTTAGTTTTATAAAACCAAATGAGATCATCCATATTCAGGCTTGTTCAACTCTACTCTCTCAAGTAGCAATCAAACAGCTGTCTTCAGTTGCAACTTTGTGACTCATAATACATTCATCCCAAAATGCCCTTGTACATCTTGTGGACCATATCATCATAATCATAATAATAGTAACACTTAAGCATTGTTTACAGTCTTTTTCATCTTCAAAGCTTGTTTAAATTCTATAATGCACTGCAAACGTGACAAGTTGAAAAGGTATGGAGAGTTTTTTATTGTTATAGGAAAAGGGTGTTGAATGCTGCAACCCTGATTATAGTGTGCAAACCCCTGAGAGGGTCTGCAAGTTGGCAGTGTGCATGCAAAATAAAACTTCAGAGCTGAAAATTATCAGGTTGGAATTACCTCTCCCTTTAGTGTAAATAGAATAAAAATCTTAGCTGTTAGAGAAGTACCAACTGGTAATGTGATTATTTTCCGAAAGTGTAGCACTAAGTCACTGTCTAAGCTAAGTATCTCGTTAAACTTCATCTTTTAAACAAATGAATGTTTTGCTGCTCATTTACCAAACCTGTATGCACTCTTACATGCTCATCTTTTGGAAATAGTTCTGTATATTCAAGCTACACTTAAAATTGTAGTTACACTGTTATTCTTACCAATCACCTGACTCTGATGCACATTAATCTGCCTGCAGGCTCCACTTGCTATAACTTAAATGACACGGTTTTGTTTGTTTGTTTGTTTGTTTGTTTGTTTTTTGTCTAATGTATTCTTGGAGCTTCATTATTTTAGTTGTTTTTGGCTCTCATTGTGAAAAATCAAAATTGTCCCAAATTTCCTTAGCTGGATCTTGAAGAGAGAAAGAAAAGAGAGAGAGAGAGCATTTGTTTCATTTTTGGACTTCCATATGGTTGTGAACTGACTGCTGACCATCATTTTCTATCATCTACTACCCTGCTTTGGTCAATTTTCTCTCAAGGAAGTTATAAATTTGTTATTACTGTCTTTACTGGTCAGGCTAAAAGAAGTTTTAAAAAAGCTACACCTATTTGCTTTATTGAAATTAATATATAACAAGAATTATTGCAATAAACTATTTTGTAGGCCAGTGACTCCCCCGATTCCAGGTGGATAGTGGGGAGTGCGGATGCAAGCCAGCTCTTCAGTGAAAGATATTTATGCCATGTTGATGTGTAAATCCTATTCTTCAGCCCTGCTGCTGTGACCCAGAGTAAGACGCCGAAGCAACCTGGTTTTCCTCCTATTTTCTTTTTACTGGTGGGCAGGGGTGAGGGACCAAAACATACCTCCTTCCCCTGCACCATTCTGTGTTTATCCAGGAGGTTAGGAACACATTTTCCCTGAGGATCCTTCCTGACCCTTCTGTAGACCCTCAGCATCCTTAATCTGGGTCGTGACCCAAGGAAGGGAGCCAGTGATCTATGACAATTCATAAGTAATTTTCAAGTTCATAACAAAATAGTGTATTTTCATTTATTTCCACAGATATCTTGCTTTATACTTGTTTGATTTATCTCATTATTTTGGTAACCATTTCCAGTCTTCAGGCTTATTCACATTTTAACATGTTTCTTAGTGTTGACAATTTAATAAACTGTTGGCATGCATCTAAACTGCATTAATATAGATGCCATTCTCCCATCTTTAAGAAGCGAAAGGAAAAGATACTTGTGATCTTCTTTAAATATCTTTATAGAACAAAATAAGTGGCCACTTCGCATCTTCTTTGTATTTTGGCCTGTCTCCCATGTAATTTTTCTTGCTGGATAACTAATTCAGCAAGTATTATTTGGGAAGAAAAATTAATGTTTTATGAAATATGAATGTATTACCTTATGTTTTATTTCATTTGGAATTCTTTTGCACAATGCTGTTTTTCTTTGAACTAATTCGCTCTTATGTTATTATGCCATTTTCTAAGTCTTTACATCTTAAGATTATTTTTTATATTTATAGTTTGATTAGTTTACAGAATTATATCTACACTAACCCTTCTTATTTTTGAACAATGATGAAACTCGTTGTAGTGTTGGATATAGGATTTGAGAGTAATACCTAAAATAAAGAGCAAAGGAGTACAGCAAAAAAAAATTTTTCTTCTTTATAGAGTTTGAAGGTCTTGAAGCTGGAATGGGTGGGTGGGCCATGATTTACATTTTGGCAAGTCTGAATTCTTGTTGTAATGAGATGTATTATACATGAGGTTTGCTGTACTACATTATTTTTTTTCTATCCAACTACATATAGTACCTTTTGCCTATAGTGTAATCCTCCTATGAGCACTCCATTATCGTGATTAAATCACCTCTTTCTAACTTCAGCAAACATTAAATCTTATATAATGAATATGTAAAATCATATTAGCTAAGTCTCTTATATTTTGCATATGTTCAAAATATTACTTGATTTTATCAGTCCATAGTCAAGTTTATTAAAAGCTTATGGTGTAGTGAGCAAGATTTGTCATATACAATAGAACTGCTTTCTTTTTAATTTTTAAAGGAATATCTTCACATCTTTCAAACCAGTAAATTAACTTTTCCCCAAAGTTTAAAACTCACCATTCCCTATAAAATATGCACTGAAGTACTAGCATTTTTAAGGGTGTGTTCTATTTTAGAGACTTTTCTTTTTTGCCCATGGTTTATTGATTTGAATGTGCATTTCAAAAGTTTCATCTTCAACTGACTTAAATTTCCTGAATTTGGAGTCCAAAAATTTTATAGCTATACAACTTCTCAAGCCATATATTACTATATAGGCTGAATTTGAATAGCTTATAGAAACTGAGAGTAAACATGGTTATATTTTATATTATCATAAGCCATGGATATAGTCAGGAACCATGGATATAGGAGTCTACTTTCTTTAATTGGGAGTCAGCTTTCTCTGTAATAAATTTTTAGCAGAAAAGGCTCTGAGAATCCTCAACCAGGTGCTCATTTCTGAATCTAGCAATCTCTATTTAACTGAACTAGAAAAGAGAAAATGATGCCAAGCTTGTGTAAGTACACAATTTAAACATGTTTCTTTTATAACAAATCAGATAAAATATCACTATATATATATTCATAATTAAGATTACATAAATGTTGTACCTATGCCAAGAAAGAAAAGTTTAATACAATTTTTTTTCAGGGATATATTGTATGATGACATCTGAATGTAGTTCTCTACGGCAATGAAAACTACTATACTTAATAAACCTTTAGTAAATATTTAGCGACTATTCAGGATATTTTGTTTTCTTTCTCTTTCTTTCTTTCTTTCTTTCTTTCTTTCTTCTTTCTTTCTTTCTTTCTTTCTTTCTTTCTTTTTCTTTTTTTCTTTCTTTCCTTCTTTCATCTTCCTTTCTGCCTTTCTTTCTTTTCCCATGTATAATAACTGGCTGTTAGAAATGCTTAGAATCAAATAATCATAGAATTGAAAGGAGCTTAAAAACATGACCAATTGCCCAAGCAATGAAGAAATCCCTTTGTTCTGTTCAGTCTCTGCCTGCACACTCCCAGTGACAGGAAAATGATTGCTTCACAAGATAGGCGGATCCATTTTTCTGGTATTTCTAATTGAAAGAAACCTCTTCCCTGGTTTCCTGCAACATCCACCAATTGTTCCTGGCTACGGATTCTGGACCTGCTCAAAACAATATATTCTCTGCCATGTACTTCTCCTTTACATCACTAAAGATAATTCTTTCAATCTCTTTATTCTAAATCCCTCAGTGGTTTGCAACTGTGATTGAAGCACCCTTCATCAGCCTGGGTCATCTCTGGACGGGCTCCAGTTTGACAGTATCCTCCAGATGTTAGTGCCACAAAAATTGCAAATAAGTGTCCAGATGAGCTGTGATCAGTTGTAGGTGCAATGGTAATATTGTTTTCCTTCATCTGAAAGTGATAGGCCCATTTTGTAATACTTGTCACTCAACTGGCTAATATTGATAATCTTGACAATTAAAAACCTCAAGACCTTTTCCCATGGCTTTTGATGTATACGTTTTCACTCATCCAGAACTAGCAATCAGTTTATCACCTAAAAATATCGTATTGCTTTGTGTTCGTGTTGTGATTTGTAATGATAATCAAAAGTGAGGCAGTTTGGCAATATTTGTCTTTAGGTTTCCCATGAAAATTTTTAGTGATGACTGTATTTTTCCCATTTACTTATACATCATCTATTTGATAACATAATCTTGAATTTGACTGGGGGTTGACAAGTTTCCTAGCATGTAGTTGATGTAATGTGCTTTTTTTCCTTTTAGAGAATTGGGACATTTTCATATCTTAGTCTTTTGGCACCTCTCCTGTTGTTCATGATTTCTTAAAGATTACCAACAGTGGTTTCATCATCTCTTCTGCAAGTTCTTTCAGCACTAAGGGATGTTATTCGTAAAGAGACCTGAACTCATCTGAAGTCCTAGCTACTTTCTATTATCTCCTCATCTATTCTGGAATTCCATTCCCTCATAATGATGTTTGTCCTAACCTCACCCGTTTGAAGATCATGCTTCTTGATAGAAAAGTTGGAAAAAATGTTGAATAATGATGCCATTTTTTATTGTCTCTTAACATTACCTCTTTTGTTAGCAGTGAATGTAGCCCTCCCTTGCTCATGTTCTAAAACAAAATAGCAATATTAACAAAACAACACAAGTCTATTTTTCTTTTTACCATTTTGATCATTAATAATGAAAAGTCTTCATAGTAAAAATTAGGGTATGAATTAGGTATTCTTATACGGTAGTCACAGTGGACTCTCTAAAGTGGAAATCACTGAAAGAGTTAGCATATAGACAAATCCACGATGAAACCTACATTTCATATATTCCATGTAAGTGAAAAGAGGATCTCTAAAATTTATTTTCTTTTACTTTACTTCTAAAGTTGATAAGTTGCAGTAAAATCAGGAGACAGGTTTGTTTTCCAATTGAAGAATAAAACTTGATTCAAAATCAAGTCTTTGAGATTTATTAGCAAATATACTCTTTTTTTGTGATTTAAACTTTGCATGTTGAAAGGCCTCCTTTTCAAGAATATTCTGCAAGATAGTAAAGAGTGTATTCGTAAACCTTTTGCAGATTTTATAATGGATTAATGGAAGTTCTATGAAGGCAATATGGATATGTGGCCCTGTAGAAGACAGATTTGTTCCTCAAGTTTAGTGATCCTGGAGTAAACAAAAAAGCAGGGTTTTGAGGTCCTTAAAATACTTTCTGAACAGGTTATAGGACATTTTGGGTTTTCCTTTTAGTATTTAGGAGATAATATGCATTGGTTGCTTCACATATGGTTAAATAGATTTATTTACATAGGTTTGCCTACACTAAATACATGTCAATATGTACACATTTATATATGACTCTCCGTCTAAAGCAAACATTAATTAACAGCTATGCATACAAATAGACACTTTCACTACATCACTTTTTTAACCATACATATAAAAACATTTTGAGTTGTGCTATAAAAGTGCTAATGTTTCAGAGAAATATGACTTTATTTTTACATATAAACATCTGCCAAAACAGTGTATTTTCAGATAAAATAGTTGCAAAACTTAAACTTCTTAAACATAAATTAATAATGCATACAAGATGTTATTATACAAAAAGCAAAGGTAATATTAATATTGGTTTCTCATGTTAAAGAATTTCTGTTAACATCTTTTAAGGGAAAATCTATATAAAGTAAACAAACTCAATAATGATTACTCTAAAAATTGAAATATACAGAAATATTGCATCATGTTTCAAAAATAGACAAAAGTTTGAAAGAATACTTAAAAATTGTCATGGTGGGACAAAGTTAAACAAATAGTAGCACAACCAGTAGGAATAGTTATAATATTTCTAAACATATAATAAAATATCTTATACAAAAGAAAGGGAGATGGCTGTTAAGTTATAGAAAGGCTTATTTAAGCACGCAATGATGAATATCTTCCTGGGATGTATGTAAGGGGTTATCACCAGACACCAGGAAATACAACAAAACATTCAGCAACAGCTCGTGGGATTTAAACCCGTTGCTTGCAAAGACATTCTTCTGCATCAGGCTCAGTCCAAGTAGGCTGTCAACATGACTTATGTCATCCTTGCTCTTTCCCCACCCTTGTGAATCTACCTCTATGTAGTTTTATTTACTTTTCTTTTAATTCTCTGCTTGCCTGCATACTTTTCCCCTACTTGGTCAGGTTGCTGATGCTACAGTAATAGACTTTAATCTATTTTGTTTATCTCTGACTATTATAGTTGTCAGGAATAAATAATTCCAGTATTAATTCAACTTTTGCAAACTGCTGTATTTTCGTAACAAATCAGGGAAATGGGACTAACCCTAGGGTTCATTAGTTGGATTCATTCTGTTCCATGATTACAAACTGCAGGCCATCTCACATCTAATGTCACTGGGCACAAGGAAAACAGAAGAGATTAACTATCTGCCTATGATTGTAAAGCCTGCATCTCCCTCTTTACCACTATGTCCTCATCAGTGCTTAGCACATTGTAGGTGCACAAAATATATACTGACTGTTTAGCAAGTCAGTTGGTCACTAAAATCTAATTATTACACAGACTATTAATGGTGTTCCTATTCCATCAACCTAATAAAAATTATATTAACTATATGGACAATTTAATTGTTTCTGTTCTGATGTGTATATCCAGTTTGCTATCTCTTTTGTTACTGCAAAAAAAAAAAAAAAAAAAATTCAGGGTTATGAAAGTGAAAAGGACCCTAGATGCCATTTTATAGATGAGAAAATTGAGGTCTACTATAATTCAAACCTACAACTAGAATTTAATACTCTTAAGGACACCAGTACATATAAATTTTGAGCGTCATTACTGTATGCTAAGCTATAGCAATAAATTAAACTGAAAACATTCCTTTCATCATAGAATTTACCTTCTGCCTTTCCTACCAAAGAAGTTGATCTATAATAGGTGTGCTATATATATAGTCATGCATCCTTTAATGATAAGGATATATTCTGAGAAATGCATTGTTAGGCGATTTAATCCTGTGTGGACTTCCTAGAGTGTACTTATATAAACCTTGATCGTACACACTTTGGGTAGACGGTATAGCCTATTGCTCCTAGGCTATGAACCTGTGCAATATATTATTGTATTGAATACTGTTAGCAGTAGTAACACAATGGTAACTATTTGTGTATTTACACATACAAAAGGTACAGTAAAAGTATGGTATAAAAGATGAAAACATGGCACCTCTGTATAAGTCACTTAACATGAATGGAGCTTGCAGGACTGGAGGTTCGTCTGGGTGAGTCAGTGAGTGGTGAGTGAATGTGAAGGCATAAGACATTATTCTACACTACTGTAGACTTTTTAAACACTGTACACTTGAACTACACTAAATTTATAAAAACATTTTTCTTTCTTCAACACTAAATTAATCTTACCTTACTGTAACTTCTTTCCTTAACAAAGTCTTAAATTTTTAAACTTTTGACTCTTTTTATGTAATAACACTTAGATTAAAACACAAATGCATTGTACAGCTGTTCAAAAACATTTTCTTTATTCATATTCTTATTTTATAAGCTTTATTTTCTATTTTTAAAATTTAATATTATTTTAACTTTTTTAATATTTCGTTAAAAACAAAGACACAAATACACACATTATAGCCTAGGCACACACAGAGTCAGGATCATCACTAGGTGATAGGAAATTTTCTGCTCCATTATAATCTTATAAAACCACCATAGTATTTGTGGTCCATTGTTGACCAAAATGTCATTATGCAGGGCATGATTCAAATTCAGTCTTGTACTATTAGATAAATAACTATTGCTCACCCTATTGATTATGAAGGTGAAATTTTCATCCTGGTCTCTGAACTCCTAATATTTGTAATTTTTCTGAAGCATTTTGTTGCCTCTCTGATAATTACCTAAACTGTAATTTTTAAAGTAAGTTTGAGATGAGATAGTAACTTTCAAATTATACTTAGCTTTTTGTAATAGTTATAAAATAAGTGTGCATTCATAGAGGTGGGAAAGGATGGATTATTCAATCTGCTATACGGCAGGACTTCTCTCTATGTATAGTTTAAATGCAATTACTCGTGCTGGAGTGTGTGTGTGTGTGTATTTATACACATGATCTTAATTCAATTACATATGTATATACATATATGTATACATATAAAATATGTGTGCATGTATGTTTATGTGTGTTTATTCTCACTTAATTCAATAACTCCACAAGCATTATTCATCCTATTTCACAGACGCTCAAAATAAGATTGAGAAAAAATAAGCATGTCTAGTTATTGACATAAATGGATTTTGACCTCAGAGCTGTCTGAATTCAAAGCCCATACTCATGATCACACTTCCTACAACTAATCCTGCACTGCAAGCTAATCTGCCAGGAAATTAACCTTTACAGTGTGACTTACTCTCCAAGGGATCTTCAGGCTACCATGCTACATTGCACCTGGATTCATCAGGTGCTTATCTTAGGGAATTCCACCGAAACCTAATGCATATTTCAATGCCAGAGAGAAAATTCGATGCTGAGTTAAACCACCAATATAGAATGCATTTTTTGACTTAGACTCAGCTGTGATTTAAATTTCACTTATAAAAGTAACATGAGCTATCTAGCAGAAGACTATGAATTTGAGTCACCTTAAGAAATTAATATTCCTGCTTTCAAACTAAAACGCGTGCCAAATTCAGTGGACATAAATCTTCTTGGAACCCTGCTGCACTGGAATTTGTTGAACACACTCTCCTGAAACAGTCTCTTCCCTCGGCTACACATGTCCTGGATGTCCTCCGATATCTGACTGCCCTTTATTTTCTTTTCTCAGTCCCTGTTGTTCTCAGGAACTCTGCATTTCACTGGTTTTCTAAGTCAACATATTCTCCCGGTATGATCATGTCCTGTCCTGATTTTAACAACCAAAATATAGACGGATGGCTGTCAGATCTTCATTTCTATCCAGACCTTTTTTGGAATCTACAGTTGTGTAAGTCCAAACGCCTGATGAATTTCCCAATGCTGATCTCCTATTTTTCCCATCCAAAAATTAAAATTATCATCTCCCCCACCTTATTTCTTCTCATCTGTTTCTTACTCCACATTTCCTTTGTAAAGTGTTTGAGCTCCTCCAGTCTTTGAATACAAACTAGGTCATTTACATTTATCTCTATTGTTTGTTAGTGTGTTAGCCTCTAATGGAATACCTACACCACTTTCACCCCTCCAGGCCTACATTCACGCTTCTCAATAATTCATAAAATCAAACCATCACGTAGCCCCAGTCAGTCTAGATCAGTGTTCCTTGAATTTTAATGGGAATGCAAATAACCAGAGGATCTTGATACAACAGATTCTGATTCTGTAGGGTTGGAGGGGGAGCCTCAGATTCTGCTCCTGGGTTATGCCCATGCTGCTGTCTGCAGACCTCACTTTGGAATTATCTCTTTACTCATCTTGTTGCCTCCAATTTGTTTTCTTCTGGCAGTCTCTTCTTACACTGATTCTAGAATGAGCTAGAAAATTGGCCAAATCTTCTGCTTAAAATCTTTCTTTCTCAAGCATTCTCAGTCAAAATCTTGGCTTCCTAGGTCCAGACATCCTGCAACATCTCACAGATTCTAAAGCACTCCTACTATAAGACTCATCTTAGGTGCCTCTTCTTCCAGAAAGCCTTCTTGGGTCTGTAGCATTTTCACTCTTTATTCCCCACATGTCCCTAGAAATTTCTTTCTATGTGTTTATTTCCTGTTTCTGCAGCATATTAAATGAAGAACAAGCTCTTGGTCACCTTCGTGATCTACTGTGCCCAGAATAGTGCTTCTACACACGTTATGTTCACTACTCGTTTGCTAAGTTAAACTGAACATATTAAAACTTTTTACATTACACTTTCAAAAGTACTTCAGCCTCTTGAAGGCAAAATATGAATATGCCATCATATTTTAGTGGAAAATTACAGAATAAGTTTGGAGCATTGGACCACTTTCAGAAACAGTGGCAGAGAATGATTCAATAAATTAATTAGAAATTTTATTTCTTCATAGCACATTTTGCTCATGGGCTTTAAATAAATATCCTATTTTTATTATCTGAAAATATAGAAAAATATATCATATTACCTGCAAGTAATGCCATGTTGATGAACAAATTTATAATTATAAATGCCAAATGTTATGAAAAGAGAAGACATAAAGACACATGGAAAGTATGCTCGTTAAAGCCGCAAAGTGAACTCAGTAGTAATGAGATGTGGAAAAAAAAAAAAAAAGATAAAAAATGCAGCTTATTGCAATCTCCAGAATATATCATAACATCTCTTTCTGAAAAATGTGGTATTAATGTTAAACTATGTTGTTTCATTTTGAATATGCAGACGTCTTATTTGAAATGCGTAATACATTCCGCTAAAATATGCTGATGTCAGCTACAATCACAGATGAGGTAAAAAAACAAAGTTTGGGTTTCCTTCTGACTGTGTGTGGATGACTTATTAAATGTGCAGGTACAAAAATGGTCCTATTGGTAGATCGGCAGCTGCACATTTTGCTCCCTTCTTCGGCAACATACCAGGGAAATTTTGTGATTGATGACCTGTGGAAAGATTAGAAGAAGGAAAAAAATATGCTACACTTGCTTCTCTACAGGCAGACTGAATTTCCTTTTTTCAAAAGTAACTATTTTATTCTCAACGCCGTTTGCACGTAGGCAAATTCAGTTGGTTTTAATGTTTTTTTTGTTTTGTTTTTTTTTTTTTTTTTTTTCCAGGAGAAAATGTAAAGATAAACTAACTTGGTTTATGGACAAATGACCCTTATTACATAACTGAGATATGAAGTTTTCCCTTTAAGATAGTGCAGTTATGGGCTTTTGAAAATTCTTTTAAGAAACAAGTGATACTCTTAGCACAATTATGACATGTGTCACAAACATGAACCAAACCAGTTTCTATGAAATGATCGTTTATATAACTTTCAGACTTGCACTTCCTTTTTTTTGCAATGGAAAAAAATATGTTATATAATTCGCTCTTACAATTTAAGGATTGAATTCCTCTAATTTTACAGGTGCAACAGTCTTTAATTGTCTACACATTGCATTCTTTCAAATGGGTGAGGACTGTCCCCAAAGAGCATCACTATCTTAAAGAAACAGCTTCATTTCCCTTTTCCTTCTCTTCTGTAGATATCATGTTTTCTTTGAACCATTCTTACTGCTTTGTAGAATTCAAAGAAGCATGACTGACCCACTTTAAACTTTTGTAAGGAAAACAACTTCCTAATGACTGTCTCTTTAAAATTGGTTTTTCAGGTGGAGTTTGCATTCTGATACATGACAAGATTATAATATTCCTGAAGGCTACTTAGTAGAGTATTTATGTTTACTCTGGGCCCTTTGAAAGTTGAAGACAATGCTGCACTCTATTCAAAACACATTAACATAAAATTACCTATTGAAGAGCCATTGGCAAAGCTGGACTTATTGGAAAGAATTCTTGGTGGTGTGTTGAAATGGTAGATGGATGGGCGAGATCAGAGTATCTGCACCCACTCGTTCCACAAACAACTTACTTCTAGAAATGACCCCCTTCGGTGACTTGTAAACCTACTAATGTTAGCTTAACTCGCTTCAGGGAAGAAGAGTTTAAAGTATATTTGCATCTACTTGACACCTTTTATCGAAGAACATTTATGAAGTATCCTTATGACACAAAATGGTCGATAAAAATGAAGCAGGGAAGAAGGAAAAACAGGGTTCTTAGAAAGTGATTGGTACTGAGATTTATATCAGGAAATTTTAGTAAAAGAAAAACTATCCTCGCTAATAAATTTTTTTCATAAGTAGCTGCTTTTAAATTACCTTAAAAATATTAAACCAACATTTTAAAAAAGTTGAGCAAGGAGCCTTAAAAGGTTCTATTTTTTGCAGAAAGATTACAATGAAGCCCAAACTCAACTTCAAATTTTTTTCATCTGTGGAGGAATATAAGAAAAATGAATTCATAAAACTAGGGAAGAGTATCAAATGACATGAAAGATAAACTGACGGTTGTCTTTTTCAGGCACTGTCTTTCTTTTAAAATTATGCAACAATCAAAAGAGAAATGCCAACAGTTTAAAGAAAATATGCTAACATTGGATTATTTTCTTTTTAAAGAAGTAGCTTTTACTGGGAAGGAAAATGTATGGCAATTTTAAAACAGGCCACAGAATATCCAGTTTGTGGACGTTTAAATTATTGCGAGTAATACAGTTGTTGAGTATTCATTCAGAACAACATTTACAATAATTTGCATTCTTCTACATATAAGAAGAAGGTAATAATGAGAATAAATACAATATTTTTTAAAATTCTATTTTATTCATTCCAATAGATAGCACTCTTCCACCTTCTCCAAATGCAATCATCTTCATTGGACCTCCCTGCAACTCCCTCCTCCCACCAGTATTTCTTTTTCTATTAGGTATTGGAAAGAACAAGAAAAAAACTATTACAGTTTTTTCTCTATTGGTTCAAATAACAACATTAAATATGTTGATCAACGTTGTCAGGTGAAATTCCCCCACTAAGAGCCAACTTCGCATTAGGATACTGCAGATCAGGTGTGGATCTTATGATATTTTCTTGAAAGACAGGGCCAAATAAAGAAATGAAATGATGCAGACAAAGCACTTAGCACACGGCACTGCGCACACCAAGGACCTGGAACATTTTGTTATGATGTTGATGGTGGTGGTAATGAATAACAATAATGATAAAATACAAATATACATGGTACAGATCGTAATCACTATTGTGTATCTAATTGCAAGCAATATTTACTTATACATTAAGGTGTAGAAAATATTAAAAACTTACTTTTCAAGATCTCCTCTCATGGGCACATGAAAGGATATAACAGATACATACTAGGGTGAATGTTATTAATATTTTTAGGTAAATTATGCTATTTTAAAATGAAATTTACAAACATTTGTGGTATTTTTTCAAGTCAATGGTTAAGTATTTAGCTTTGCCTTTTAAGAAAAGAAACTCAGTGTGCAGCTTGAATCCACTAGTCCTCACAAATCAGAAATGCCTTGGCAATCCATTGAAGCAAAAACTTTAAAATTGTATAAAGTGTCTTAGGGAAAAGTATTATGTTTACTTCACTAGGGGGATGTCAGCATTTTGTTTAGGAAGTTAGCCTCTGACATGTGTGTCTGACATATTAAATAGCTGTACGAAATGTATTTTGAAACACTCAGAAATAACCCGGCAACTTAACAAACACTTACCATCGTCAGGAAATCACAAAACATTGAAGGTATTTCTGTGCTAGAGAAATTACTGTTTTTAGTGACATTTTCTTTAGAAGTCCTCTTTGAATGGGGTTTCAAAGTCTTTCCTAAGAACCTTGTTTTGTTCTTGTTTCCTAAGAGTGAAAATAATAATAATAATAATAGTAATAATAATAACAATTGCCAAACTTCAGAAACGACTGGGAATTGCTCAGATGTAAAACTTAGCCAACCACACTTGTCTCAATAATTTTTTAAAAAACTTGTGATATGTGAAGCCCAGAAGTGAACACTATCCCTGTTTCCTAGGATGATTGTGAAATGCTGAAATGAGACATTGTGATCCTGTGATCTGCTGAATGTTTTATGTGTCCATATCGCTGACCTAAAATTTAATAAGAAAGTAATGCACTTTGCTAGCTCTGTGAGGGAAACATACCATAACAGTAATCTGGCTCATAGAGAATTCTGTTATCTACCTATATTTCAATTAGGATAAAATTTTTATCAGGTCAAAATAATTTTTAATCATAAATGTTCAGTTTTGTTTTTCTCTAGCAATTATTTTTAAAAATTCGAATGAACAACATGGATAAACTAAGAAAGTTAGTCCTATTCCATTCTTTAGGGGCCTAGGAGGCAATTTGACAGTCCTAAGTATTAGTTAGCATTTAGATTTCAAATACGACAAAAGACTATTTGAAAAAATAAATATAATCTTTTAAAAAGACTGTATCAGAATAAACCTTTTTGCTTAAAGGTTGTCGAGTGTTTGTTTTCTTTGCCAATACTTTACACATTTCCATAAATAAATACTCTTTTTTCATCTCTAATAAAATCCATATACCTGGTCTCAAATTGCTAAATCAAACTGCTCAGTGTGTTTTAGATAAAGTTACTAAGCCAATCCAGAGAACTCCTGCTTGAGAAACACCAGAGTGACATGGTCTTTTGGTAGAAAGCAACTGAAAGCACAGAAACAAAACAGTATTCTAGAAAAATGTAGTTGTAGCATGGCTCTTTGATTAACTTTTAGATCCAGTTTGGATGCTTGCCGAAATAAGTATTTATGAAATATTTCCCTTTGCTCTTCCAAAAGTGCCCATTGCTTTAAAATGTTTGCTACTGCGATGTGACTGCTTTTTAAATGCTGTCAGCTACTTAGAATGATGGGACACTCTTTGTTTGTCAGTTCATTAATTTATTTAAGATGTGTGTATGGTCAGATTCATGAAGGTAATAAATCTCTTTTGTAGAGACAGATAATTACTTTAACATGGCAAGACACAATAACATAGAACTTAATACAAAGTAAGTTTAACATATGCACAATAGAAAACAATAGAAACCAAATATTAATAGTAAATAAAAAACAGTTCTCAATTACATAATAATTGAAGAGAACACATTTAGAAGTTGAACATTTGATATTTTCTCCCGCTAACAAGCTTGCCTTATTGCTAGATACTTTCCCACATTAAAATTCCACCAATGCCACCGTATTCAGATCTCTAGGGAGCCCTTTCCCCTCTTGAAAATATTTTGGGGTTTCACAAAAATCGTTTGCCGGTCTCACTGGATTGAACCTCAAAGACTCCTTTGACGCAAGTGTTATTTTGACCACGTGAACATGGTTTCCATTTTTTAACTAGATTAAAACATGCATGAACAAACTGCTTATTGAACTTTAATGTTGCTTTGTTGCTTTGATGGTTTACAGATTTCTGTTTCATAGATGGTTTTCCCCCCATACATTCTAAAAGTGAAATGATACATTGTAATTTGAATGATAATTCTGTTTTGATGATTTAATTGATAGCAGACAGAGGGATACAATCCCTGCTTTTCCGTTTATGTTTTTCCCCCTGCTGAACAGATGAGACAACTAGGAGTTTCATAAACATCTGTAAATAATTAAGGGATGTTACACTAAACTGTATTTCCTTTACCTTCACCCAGGCTTTTCTTGAGGAACAACATGGTAATCTTGATTCAGAGAAAGAGCACCTTCTTCTTGTCACTCAGAAATCGTTGCCCTTTCTTTCTGTTAGTTTAGGTGATGATTAAAGGCAATCTTCCCACATTAATTTTCATGACGCCAGAGAACGTCTTCCCACATCTTTTGTTGTTATCATTACAATAGTCTTTGCATCTACTCACTTCACCTAATTCTAATTCATTCTAATTCTCTCTTTTTCTTTCACTTTTTTCACGTTAGTCTTTCAAAGCTGTTCTTATGCTTTTGAAAACCTGTTTTCAAAATGCTGGGGGAAAAATCATGACATGGCTTCTTCTAATCTGTGTGCTTGATTCTGTAGCAATACCATATTTTAGAAGATATGTTCATCTTTGTATGGACATGTACAAAAAGGAGAGTGCCAGCTATTCAAACCTGCTCCACCTATGTTGCATCCAAGAAGCTATTCATTTCCATTTATCAGCTATTAAAAAGATTAGATTACATTCTGTCTCTGACTTTCAGTGTGGAGCATCCTCAATGGATAAAATATATGTATATACTTTCTTCTACTAAAATATCTCTGTTGGCTTCAGTCCTAACAGGACCTTACAGACTTGTAGAAAGAAAAATTCTATCAGCAAACTGAAAAACAAATCAAAACACTTTCATTGAGTGCTGTTTGGTTATCCTAACACATATAAGGTCAAAGACTGAGAAGCTGCTATATATTTATTTTGACCTACTGCCTCGAGTTTTTTGACGTTGTTTTCTATTTATGGAAAGTCATAGCCTTGGGAAGTCTTTATGGCATTTGCTAGATAAACTGTTTTTCTCTAAGTTCACCTTCTAAATTCCTCTCTCCACCCCTATCCCCCAACGTCAGGAAAGCTTGTATTATTGATAGTTGGTTAGACTTTTCCACTGAAAAGTTCAGGAAAATGGAGTGAAATTTTAATTTTAGTCACCAAGATATTTATAGGAGGCAGAAATATAGTTGGGGCAAAACCTTAACAATATTTTAAAGTCTTTGGTAAGTCTAGTTTTGATTTTGCACTTCTACTGAAATTGTAATTTACGTGTAGACTAGTGCACCAAAGTAGTCAGCTGGAAGAATTTTCACAAACTGAGCACTCTCATACATCCAATACACTAGACAAGAAACAGAACAACGCCAGTATCTGAGAAGTACCCATCATGCTTCTTTCCGGTCCCCCCACCCAAACAACGCCAACAACTATCCTGACTTTTACTTAATGTTTTTAAACAACTTAGTGAATAATTATAAAGTGAACACCCACTTTACACCCACAACCCAGGTCAAGAAATTGAACTTTATCAGCCACTCAAAAACTCCTTGTGCTCCATCCTAATCACAGACACTTGCTTTCTTCAAATGTAACCGCGCTCCTGACTTTTACTTTAATCATTTCCTTGCCTTTATTTTTCTGTTTTTTGTCATGCATGCATGAACCTCTAGACATGATAGTTTAAACTATATTTAACTATGATACCTCTGTTTCCCGAGCATTTTCAATCGAACAAGTACATAGAACGTTGATTCGTATTTACTTGCTATCGACAAAACTTTAACATTGGCAGTGCATGCTGAAAACCTTGATATTAAGAAGCTTGCAAGAGAAATAAGTTAGAGTGTGTTAGACAGTGGTCTGGAAGAAACAAATCAGTAACTAGCACTCTAACTCCCCTTCTGAAGAGGCTGGGGAATAAAGCAGCAGGGAGGAAAAATGAACTACCTTCTCTTAACTGGGTTCTACCCCCAGGCCAAATGTTTGATTACTCACAGACGGATTTGCATTTTGCCTGTTTGTACCTTACCTGGTATATGAATGAACAGAGAACTCCAGTCTCTAGCCCTGACAGTCCCTTTTACCTTGTAAAATCACATTTATTCATCACCTCATTAAATTGAAGAAAATGAACAAAATATAAACAAGGTAGATGGGGGAACACTAGGGGTGGTCTTCTATTAATTCTAAACTAGAAGAGATTGCCCCAGGAACAGGTAGGGGATAAGTCTTCATGGTCATTGAAAGTCTTTCCTTCTTTTGTCATTAGGATTTCATTCAAAAATGGGTCCAAGACTTGGGGGTGGCATGTGTTGGTGGAAATTGAGGAGATACACAAAAAGTCACGTACACACACACACACACACACACACACATATACATACACATGCACCCAGAGGAAAAACACACACCCTCCTCACCAAATGTGCTTGTTGCACACAGTATTTCTTTTGGCAAAGTTTAGACATGTCTTTCTAGTTAACAAATGTATTCTGCTGTCAGCTCCTTTAAAAATTACACCCCATGCTTCATGCCAAATAACCTCTTTAAATATTAATAAATAACTCAAGGTATCTTAGACAGTCTGTGCTTGAGGAATTATGCTAATGCTTTCAATAGAAATGACGGAGGGAATCCCCCTTTCAATATTTGGCCCAGTAGCAGGCTTCCTCCAATGCAGCCTCCAAACTGGTGCACTCCTGCAAAAGGGGTAAAAAAAACAAAACAAATCAAAAAGATGTCAGTTTATTTTATTCCTACGAGCTATGTTTTGTGCATAGACCTGCTGCAGGCCCCTCCAGAACCTTGTGGTTTCATTGTCAGGATTCTCTATTGTTAATCCAAACCAGGCCATTCTGATCCTAGCTATACAACCGACATCCTGACGTTTGCTGCTTAGATGAACAAGAATAAAGAGTCATCAGCAGATGGTTAGAAGAACTCACTGAATCTGCATCTACTGCTTGTGCCCATGTGGTAGGACCTTGAAGGAACCCTCTGATTAATCCCACTGCTGGGGGATATGGCTTGGATTTTAAGCACAATCATCATAACTTGTATATGTGTATGTTTTCTCTAGTTTATTCCAGTCAGCTGATTTTATTTTCCAGCCTATCTCTCACAAATTTGCATTAATCAAAGCAAAAATGATTTTTCTCTGAATTATCTTTAAAATATTTCAAATTATCTCTTCAGCAAATCACCCTTGTTACATGGACTTTGCCCAAGAGATGCAAACAACTTTGTAGATAGTCATCTACTAAGTTTCATGACATCAGCAAAGGCTGAAATAATCTACAGAGGCGTGTAAGGATACAGGCAAATGATCTTATGAGGTGACCCTCTGACTCAGCTTTCTTCACAGAAAGGAGATTAAGAGAATCTTGACTCCAGTTCCAGCTTCCCCCAAACAGAATATCAAGCAAGAGCTGTCTAGCTATATCCCCCTGTTCATCGACAGCAGGGTTAAAATATAAATTAAATACTATTTAGTTGTGTTATTCATTCATATTGAGATTCATAGGTCTTTAAAGCAAGATGCCTTATTTAAATGTTTCCATTTTGTTTTGTTCTGAATTGGGAATATAGGACATATAGAATATTACCAAAGATGATTAAAAAATTACTATTCTATAATGCAAAAATACAAAATTAATTAATATTTGGGTAATATTGTACGTATACAGTTGTTATTTGTGCTAGTTATTGCTACTAAGATCTGTTTCTAGTTTCGATCCATATTCTAACATCAAGTGTGTATTTTTTCCTCACACCAACAACTCATTCTCCAACTCTCTGGACACCACCTGGGTGTCCAACAATTTTCTTCTTCAAAGACTACCCAAAGTTAGCACCAGACCGCACAGGTTAAGGGTTCAATCCCACAAGACTGCCTCAACTTGACACCAATCACATGTCCAGGCCATCTGAACTTCTTAACGACCAGCAATAAACTGGAGGTTCCCATGATCCTCTCTTCAGGTTTCGTAATTTGTTAGAACAGATCACAGAACTCAGGCATGCACTTTACTCACAATTTCCAGGTTACTACAAAGGATAGTAGAAATAATACAAAAGAACAGGCAGATGAAGAGTATATAGGGTACATAGGGTGATGTATAGGTATGTATAGTGTATAGGTACATATAGTGTGATGTCTGTAAGAGTCCTGAACATAAGAGCTTTAGTCCCCTTGGAGATGGGATGTGCCACTCTCCAGGTGTTTGGATATGCTCTCTGAGCCTGATCTTTTATGGTTTTTATGAAGGTTCCAATTGTAGGTGTGATTGATTAAACCACTGGTCATTGGTGATTGATTCAATCTTCAGTCTTTCTCTCCTCTTTACAGGTCTAGAGGTAGGGCTGAAAGTTCCAACCCTCTAATCACATGGTTGCTTCCTTTGGCAACTGCCCCCATTCTGAAGACATCTGGAGGTCCACCAAGAGTCACCGCATTAGCATAAACTCAGGTATGGATGAAAGGCGCTTATTTTGCTATGCATAATAAGCGCCTTTCATCCATATTATTCAGAATATTCCAAAGGTTTATGTCAGGACCCAGGGTCAAAGACCAAATATATATTTCTTATTATATCACAATATCACAATTATGTTCTGTAAAGTTGCTATGAACACTGGATTAGCAAATTCTGAAGCACTACGGAGGGTCAGGTCCTGCATCCACCAGCCGCATTTTCATCAACTGGTCAATATATAATCTTATGTATTGTGTATTTCTGCTCATGTGTGTTTCTGTTTAAAGATAACTTATTTAATATGCGTTCTTGAGTTATTAACATTGAACTCATAGTAAACAGAATTGTGCCTTATTCATGAGCTAATCTTATCCAACATACGTATTTTCTGCATAAGGCACATCACAGCCTACTTGCACTTAGTGCTTCAGCCCTTCTCTTAGGGAACATTCTAAACAGTGAAATCACCAAGAAAAAGCACAAAAATGTGAAAAATGTGGCACTAAGTATACCATGTAAATGACACTTCTCTACTTCATGAGAGCTGAAACAAGGAGGCAGATTGTCCCCTTGTTTGACCTCAGCTGTAATGGGTGTATCAGGTGACTCAATTTTTTTGCTGCTCCACACACGTTTCAAATGTCTATGAAAGTGCCAGGAGAATTGATTGGAGGTTACAAATAAATTTCAGTCAGTAAACCAATTTACAAATAGAGAATCCACGAATAGTGAGGATCAACTCTTTATTATAGCAATTAAAAGCCTATGTAATTAATATATATACTATATTAAAAGTTATAATAATAGTAACAGCCATATTAAAGCACCATAATTGGCTTAACTGCACATCTATTGTTGAGCATTTAGGTTGTTTATATAATTTGGTATTATAAATGAGACCTCAATGGATCACTTTGTATATGATTCTATGTCCACATTTCAAATTATTTTCTTTAATGGAATTTCCTAGCAGTGTCACATCTGAATCAAACGGAATAAAAATTTTTTAAACATTTGCAACATATTAAAGACCTGGCCAAATTTACAAGTCTATCGGTAATGTTTAGATTTTTTTTTTTCAGAAGAGTGAGCAACTCTTTATGATCCTGTTATCGCTTATCCCTCTAGAACCCATTTCTTTCCCCACCAGCAGCTGACAAATGATACCTCTACCAACTTCTGGCAGCTGTACCAAACTAATAAAAGCCTGTCAATACCTGACATATTCTCAGCCTCCATGTCTGTCATCTTTGCCTCCAGCACTTTCCCCTGGGCTAGCACCTCCTCATCTTTCTCATTACATTTGGTCATCTAGCATGCTGTCCCTGATCCTCTCCAAGACTGAATCAGTGAATCTCATTTTTTGGCTTCATAGATTCTCTTTTGTGCTCCTACTGTAGCATTTAGCTGGGTGACTTGAACCAGCCTACCTACCTGTCTGTCTCTTCCTCTAAATTTTAAGCTATATTAAGACAAAGATTCTGCCTTATTGATTTTATATCTAACTACCTAGCACATTGCAAGGCATAATAAAAATCTGTTGCAGGAATAAGCCAAAGAATAACAAATAAATGAATTACATAATTTCTTACCAAATCTAGGTAGTGAAAATGAGTGAACGTTACACGGTCAGTGCTGAGAGTCAAAGATTTGAGATTCAGTTCTCTCTGCTGGCTTCTTTTCCATTCTCCATGGGATTCAATGTAAGGCAGAGGTCAATTTTACAGACTTTGGAGTCAACACCAGGTTTAAAATCCCAGCCCTGCCGGTTATTGAATGTAATAGCTTTTAAATAAGTCATTTTACTTCTCAAAGCCTCAGCTTCCTCATCTGTAAAGTCAGAGTTGTAGTACCTACCTTTAAGTGCTATTGTGAGGATGAAAGGAAAGCACATATATAAAATATTTCACATTTATATGAAGTCCTCACTATACCCTTGGGTTTTAAAAATACTTCATTTCATCCTGAACTCTGCTGTCACATTAAGCTTTTCACAACTATTTCTAGATATTTCATACCTATGTCCAAAAATGTCTTTTAATCTTCATCTGTTCATTCTGTGACCATTTCAACATGTCCTCATTTCCATCAGGATCTCTAGGACACTTGAGCTTATCCTCTCTCCTCTGTCTCCCACCAAACTGAGCATGATGCTCATGCTCGCTTTCCTCTGGTCTTCCTCCCTAAAGAGAGCTCATGTGTGATTTGTTCACTTTTATATTCCCAACTTCTTGCATGATGCGTGGCCAACAATATATTCACAATAGATTTCAAAAGAGTACTTTCTCCTCTTATTTCTCCTTATAAAAATCCTTTGAACCCCATGTCCAATGTCACAATAATAACTCTCACCGCACCTAAACCAAACTACTGAAATCAATATCTAACACTCTATAAAGCATTTGAACTTTGACACAATCAAATTTGATTTCGATTCCTCCCTTCTTTGAATCCCATGGCATTTTATTTGTAAACCCTCTTGCATATATTTGTCTTTTTCATCTTGTATCATATTTATTTGTGTCCTTGTATCATTGGCCATTCAGAATGTATGATTTTTCCAGACATTACGTCTCATTTATCTGAGTGGTTTCTGTATCTGCCAAGTGCAATATCTTTTGCATATTCACTAATCAATTGATATTTGTTGGGTTCAATCTGTTGAAATAATTGCAAGACTAAGTTATTTAATACCATGGGCAGTACCCTCACGATTTCTGTCAGGTCTCTGAGCCCAAGCTAAGCCATCATATCCCCTGTGACCTGCACATATGCATCCAGATGACCTGAAGCGACTGAAGTACCACGAAAGAAGTGAAAGTAGCCAGTTCCTGCCTTAACTGATGACACTCCACCATTGTAATTTGTTCTTGCCCCACCCTAACTGATCAATTGACCTCGTGACATTCCTTCTCCTGGACAGTCAATCTCAGAAGCTCCCCACCGAGCACCTTGTGACCTCCGCCCCTGCCTGCCAGAGAAAACTGCCTTTAACTGTAATTTTCCACTACCTACCCAAACCCTATAAAACTACCCCACTCGTATCTCCCTGTGCCGACTCCTTTTTCAGACTCAGTCCACCTGCACCCAGGTGATTGAGAAGCTTTATTGCTCACACAAAGTCTGTTTGGTGTTCTCTTCACACGGATGCACATAACAATTTCTTTAGTTAGATATTATTAACTCCGTTTTACAAATTAACACACAGAGAAATAAATAAATTACATAACATGAAAGTTTTGAGCTAAACTAAAAACAACCTGTGTCTGCAATTGTCACAGCCAAGGGGCAATATATACTAATCCATTTATTAGGCAATTTGATTTCCCATACTTACGCATGCGTGCATTTTTATTTACATATTTCATATTTCTCTCCAACTTCCTGTTACTTTATTATTCAGACACTTGTGACCACCTACCTATGCTCCTAAAACCTTAGTTTTGAAAATTCTCATTGATTTATTTTCTATGGCCTGAGGTAAAGGCAGTAAAGGGATGATGCATGGTCTCAGCCTTTCTCAACTGACTGAAAATAATATTAATAATCATAAGAATACATTTCCTTTCCATGCTACTTTATAGTATACATATATCCTGTAATTTGATCCTCACAACCACGCAATGAGGCATTGAAGGCAAGTGCTATTATCCCTGTTTTGCAAATGAGGAAGCTAAGACATGAGAGGTTAATTGATATTCAAGGTCATTCAGTTGGTAAGTGGCAGAGATATGACTCAAGTTGAAGTTGTCTAACTTGAATTTCTTTCCATTCTATCCAAGTGTTTCTTTAGGAATACTCAGCAGCAACAGTGAGAAGAAGAGAAAGATAAAAAGAAATGGGAAGAAAGGAGAAGTATTATAAGAGTGATGGGAATTAATTATATTAATTTTGGAATATTCTAAGGTGTCTGTATGTTGAAAGGAAATTTTAGTTTAAGAGACTGTATTCTGCATACATCATTAATGTTGCAGAAATTTCATTAAAATTTGTAGGGAAGGTATGTGTTCTCAAATCTGACTGAAAACTAAAATCTGTAAAATCAGATTGCACGATAAACTTGGGTATCTGTTACTGTAAAACTCACACATTAACTCGGGTTTATATCAGCCATTTTAAAAGGTTAAAACCACAAGAAGAAAATAGTAGACCTTGCTTCTTGCTCAAAATTGTCTTATAGTTCAATCTTCAAGCTTAGTATAGAATGAAACTTTTTTCCAAAAAAAAGCTGAGTACATAATTTTCTCAAAAATGAAAATAAGAGTTTTTAGTGATTATGTTTTCATAAAATCTATTTAGGCATTGTAGAAAATATAGAGAAGGTTGACGACTATCACCTCCAACGTCATCACCTTAGTCACATGAAGATTTAAACACATAGAAATATTCCTTGCTTGTTTTCCCTTAAAACAAAAATTGGATCATCACATGCAGGCTGTTTTGTGCTGCTTTCCCTTTCCAGACTGTCTCTTAGCATCCTCTCCTGAGTGGAGCTTAATGCCTGACACCTGCATTCCTTCAGCTCTTTATATTTTGAGTCAAAAACAGTGAAGCCCAAAGGAAACCACATGTGTTGAATCCCTGACATGTGAGTCAAACTCAGAGTGGGATGCTATGAATATGGCTATTTTTTTCTGGTGACAAAATTGATGGGGATTAAATTTAAAAGCACCAAGCAAGCTGATAAATATAAACTCTCATGACAGATACTCTGAAATGGCAATAAAACATTTCTCAGAGAAACAGAAAAGATATTCTCAGAATATCAGGAAGAAAATAAATTTTAATTCCTGGTTTGTTCATGTCAAAAGACCCTGGAGTGCCACCTAACATGTGTACTCTCATCAAAATTTACAGAGCTACAGTTTCTGGTACAAGGTATGTATCCATCAATACAAAAGCTTGTCTAATTTGCTTGAAATTTGGACCATTTATGTGAAGTAATCAACTATGTCCAAGAAAACTAGTCTTTTCTTAAATGTTTCTTTCAAAACTTCAAATGTTATAAATTGTTAAAATTATAAAATTGTTAAAATGTTAATGTTAAAAAACTTCCAATGTTATAAACTAGATTACAACAATAGGTTTTTAGGGTCATGCTTAGTAAGTCTAAGAAGCAGAGTATGGACTGGGAAAGCATTTCGATACCAACAGGTTTTTCAAAGGGCCTTTTGCCTACTACTTTATATAGTAAGATGCAATCAAAGTATATTCAAGGGATGTCTTTAAAGGTATTTAAATAACTTTGGGAATTTTAATCATAGTTACTAAGGCTTCCTCAATTTATCATAAGAACAAGGGAACATCCTAGTTAGTGAATAGTCTAAATTAAATAGTTTTAAGGAAATACAACCATTGCTCTTAAGCATGAGACATTTTTTAGTATAAGATATTAAAAAGTATGAATAAAAAATTGCAAAAATACATCATTCTCCCAGCAAAGGTATTCCTAAAATAACAAAAACAAGCAAACACACCAAACATGCTTACTATCAGAAATAGGAAACAAATGCCAAATTCATGAGAGAGAGAATTACTTGGAGAAAATTGGCAATACAATACCAAAAACAGCATTTTGATTCATTTCTTTTGAAAGTTTAAATTATGAACTGTGATATTTTATTGAAGAAATATACATATAGAATGTATAAAAATTGGGAACAATATTTAAATAATAAAGTATAATTTAAGTAATAACTGATCTATGATGTGTCTAAATTATCTCCAATTTTGAATTACTAAGTGCCTATGACATTTGTCTCAGCTATTGCTAAGCATTTTAACAGATGGGCCATTTTGTCACCCTGAAGAGGAAAGAACAATATCTTCCTTTGCCTTAAGGTCCCATTTTCTTTAAGGCCAAATTGCTGGATCTCTACGAAGTGGCCAGGGTGGGGAAAAGCCAACTGTAGAAGAAACAGATCCTGAAATTCTTCCCTTAATAGGCTAGTGTGTAGCTCCAAGTTGTTGGGCCAGGGTCAAAAACTCTCAGATTCCTGAACAGGAAATTACTCCTTTCTTCTTTATCATACGTAGTTGCTCTGTACTGGCCAAACAACACACATATAAAGGAAAATAGATTTTTCTTAGTATCTTTGTTAAACTGAGCACCTTGAAAATTCATTGAAACATGAATTTTGTCTAAAATTCTTAAAACTAGTTTTATAAAATCATTTGGACAAGAGCATCATTTTTCTGCTTACTCTCTGAGCACCTACATCTAAACTAACAATCACGTATGCATTCTACTCTATTTGGAAGCTCATGACATGCCCATTTCTCCCATTGGTTAGCTCTTTGCGGCTAAGGTAGTCCTCAGAGTACTCAGTGCCATTTCTTCTGTAAAGCACACAACTGAATTGAGCTCTTCGCCAAATTCAGCACTTCTGATTAATTTTCTCCTCCAAACTCTCTTTTCTGCAGGCTCCTTTGCTGGTTTTCTTCTGTGGCTCAGATCACTTTTTCTGTCTCTTTTTTCTTGCTGCTCCTCTTCTGTCTGACCTCAGACGCTGGAGTTTCTCAGAGCTCTGTCCCATGGCTTCTCTCCTGCACACTCTACACACATCCTCCTTAGGCAATCTCCTACATTCACATGGCTTCAATTACCATCCATAAAAGCAAATCTGAAATTTATATCTCCAGCTCAGACCCTTTTCTGAGTACCAGACCATGTTTTCAAATGCTTACTTGTCATCAACAATTGAGTGTCTCATAGGCACCTCAACAGCAACATACTCAAAGTGAGCTCATCTGACCTTCCATGAATTTGTCTTCCTCCAGATTTCTCAAAGAACTACCCTATCCACCCAGTCGCCCAAGATAGAAACCTAGAAGTCGATTTCTATCCCAATATCTGAACTAGTATCAAGGTCCTACTGCGTCTACATTCTAATTACTGTGCCTAGAATCTTTCCAGATTTCTCAGTCTTCACAGCCAGGTGCCTAGTCTGAGTCACTGCTTGGACTACTGCAATACTCCATCACAGGCTCTCTGCCTCTACTCACGAATGCCCTTACATTGTTCTTCATGCTCCATCCTGAGAATGATTTTCTCAAAGCTTCTTTTTAACACGCTTCTCTGGATTCTCATTGTACTTAAGACTAAACCTCAAAATTATGTCATTGCCCATAGATCCTGCACTATATCTCTTGACTAGTTTTTGGAAACCTTATTTTATGCTGTTTTTCACATTGCTCTTCTTACTCCTCTAATGCCCCCAACATCTCTCAGGATTCAGGTCCTTCAAGCCACTATTGTTATCTTGTCTGAAATGTGTATCCGTTCCTTCTTTTCCTCTTCTAGCCTTCCGTTAACTCTTATTCACCCTTTACTTCTTAGCTTACATAACACTTCCTCATGGAAATCTTTTGATTTTGCTCTCTGAGTTCCTGTAATCTTGTTGTGAATTATCATTGCAACTTTTCCTTATCTTTTACAATCTTCATCACACCCCCTTATCTTTTACAACATTAATCACACAATTATCTAATTGATGTGATTCTTCCCCATGCTAGACTATAAGCTCTGTGTAGGCAGAGATCACGTGGTCTTTCACATCGATGTATTCGTTGTGTCCAACGCAATGACTGATACGTAGTAGGCACTCAAAAATATTTGCAGGACAAATGAAGGGAAAGATACATGAACAGAAGTTCAATAAATGTCATTGGATGAATTGTTATGTTTCCAACTATGTACTAAGGAACTCAGCTAAGTGTATAATTAATATAGTTTTGGAAAACCCAAGAAGATAATCAGTTATATTTCAATCTTATTCTTGTTTTCACAAAGCATTTAATGTGACTACTTCAATAGTATTAATTCCAGATTCAGTAACAGAACTCATATGCTTAAGATAAATTGGAATTTTTAAGATAGTCTAACTTGCTCATTATTGGTGGACAAATACTTGCAAAGAAGAGATTTATTTTTGCAGAAATGACTTCACTATCTTCGACTGTTCAGCTGAAATAAATCATCTGTTCAGATAAAAAGGTGTATTAGAAACATGCATTTAGTTCTATTGTAAATATGTTAAGAAGAATTGCTCTAAGTAACTCAGGAGAAAAAAATCTGGTTTACTTCCTTGCATTTGTTGGGACATTATAATGCTACAGCTTCAGGAAGTAGAATTTTTTCTATGGCATATATACATATATGCATAAACATGTTACATTTATCAACTAACAATGTAATGTGGCAGAGGAAAATTATACTGCATGAACTGACTTTTTAGTGTATTATCTTCATCTTTATTTTAATAGTTAAAATTTAGCTATTTTTTTCCCAGATAACAACCATATATGTAACTCCCAAATAATAGAATACTTATTCTGAAGGAATCAGGTTGACTCATTAATTTTTCCAGTGAGAAGACAAAGGAGATAATGTAATCAGGTTTTTAGTATATTACATTTTTCAACAATTATGCAGAACTTTCACACTTTCTGATTTTATGGAAACTTTCTATTTAAAAATTGTTAAACCTGGCTCATTTGAGGTCTAAATATATGTAAGGCAAATAGAACTCAAGCCAAATTTATGTCTTTGGTAGCAAAAAGTCTACGTTTGGAAGCATACTCTCTAATAGATAAATATCAGAATAGAAAGGTTGGGGTTGGAGAGTTTTTGCTTAAAAATATCACTTTAAATTTTGTGTTTTTCATTTATATTTTCTTTACAGAAAGTTAGCAGCACTTGGAATTTTTGGTTTTGGGCATGGCCTCTGAATATATTTAGGAATAACCTTTTTTTTTTTTTTTTTTTTTTTTTTTTTTTTGCCAAAATGAAGAGTAGATTAGACCTTGGTGAGATATTTAAAAAGGAGCTATTTGTAAATATTATCCACACCTAAACTTTAAACAAAAGAGCAGTAATCCTACCACACATACTCGTTATATTCTGTGTATGAGAATTTGAAAGCTTTGGTGCAGGAAACTGATGATTTCCAGGACTACAAAATGCCAGCCAATGAGTAGTAAGAGCAAGGTGGCAGAATTCAGACTTAAAGCCATGCAGAGTCTTACAAGGAAAAAATATTTAAAATAACTAACTTGACTGAAATATCAATACTATTGTACAATGAATGATATCCAGTTCTCTTTTTATACAATACATCCAAATAGATACCATTATATCTTGAACTCAAATTCCTCTTCCTTCCATCCCAAGGTATTAAAAGGAGCATTCCAGTTTTACTTATTGGAAGCTATTTCAACTCCTACTCACCAACAGATTGGAGCAGGTTTGGACAGGTATTTTACAGAAGCATTATAATGATAAAGCCAAATATCAATCACTTTACTGCCAAAACTGTAATGTGTCTGAACTTAAGGATTGGATAAAGGTGTGTTAGTCATATCAGGAGATGGGGCAGCTTCGTGGGCATGACTCAGAAGGTATTACATTGCCTACATCACCATGTATGTACAAGTTGTATTTTAGCCACAAAGCTTTCCTTTGATGATCATTTATTTATGTAGCACATTTCTTTTCATAGGCTTTTTAAGGAGGCGGTTTGCAAAGGCAGGGATTCCTTGTAATTTTGCCATCTGGTGGAATGCACACCAGTTCTGTTGTCAGGAGACCATAGGACTCCCTTTCGTTACCGTTGTCATTGTTCCTTACCAAAAAGATCTTCGGCTTGAGTCATTAAAGCAGTGAATTTCATATGTGCGCCCCACTTTTTAGTCGGTAATCTGGCCCAAATCCCCGCATTTTTGCTTTTGATTTTTTACAGATGAATAATCTAAGGAAGGCAGAATGAAGGCCCTCAGTGATTGATTCAGGACCATTTAATGTGTTTTACTAGCAGACGGCAGGACTTGAATCGTTGGGCTTTCTGACTCCCCAAACTACACCTCTGTCACCTTTAACAATTATCTCTGGATTGTTTTCATGACTCGTTAAACATTTTTAAAGCTCAGAATCAATATACACTTGCCAACATTTTATTTTGCCAGTGGGAGATATTAAGAACACATCCATCAACCACTCACTATTACTATTATTTCACAGAAGTTAGCATTTTAACACACAAAAGGAGAAAGAAATGGCAATAAAAATAAAAGGGAGTGTTCTAGATTAAATACTTTTGACTTTATGGAAATCTCACTGTTTTGTCTTTGTTTTGTTCTTTGTCTTTGACCTACAACAAACAACAAAATGTTGTAGGTCAGTAAACACTTCTTCATAGATCAGTATTTACCCCTTATTACATCCTCATTCAAGAGCTCTCTGTATTTCACACAAGAAGAGAATTCCTTTCTGAGAGTAAACTTCAACACTAGCTTAAAAGGATTGAAAAATTCAATTTTCTTTACCTCCTTCTCTTTTTCCTTCTTCAACTCTGATAAGCATATCTTATTGATATTATTTCTTATTTCAGAATGAGAGCACCTTTCCTGGTATAGGCAGTTTTGTGGAAAGTTAGGGTACGTGAGGTTAGTCACTGGCACACGTGGTTATTATACACTTGAAGTGTATATAATTCACATCCAAATTGAGATGTGCTGTAGGTGTACGATAGACACTAAATTTTGTACAAAATAGAATGCAAAATATACATACATAATTTTTATATTGATTACTTAGTGAAATGAGAATTTGAATAGATTAGATTAAATGAAATATGTTATTACAATTAATTTTAGCTGTTTATTGATTTTTACTTTTTAAAATGTGAGTACAAGAAAATTAAAAATGACTTAGGTGGCTCCTATGTGTGGATCTCCTTACATTTCTGTTGGTCAGTGCTGGTCTGCAAAGAATAAGCACTGTGGATAATGTACACAGGTTCCCTACATTTTCCCCTGCCTCCCCCCACTGCTATCCTCAGAGATCACACATACCTGAGTGTCGTTTCTCACAAAATGAGCACAACCTAACAACATTGCACACGTATCATAGCTGGTGAGATGATGGTTCAGGAGGCATCGCTGCTAGAACTAATCTTTCTTCTCAGTGATTTTTTTTTTTTTTTTTTTTTTTTAGCCAAGTGTAAATTCTGCCACTCCTATAAGATCTGAAGGGATAAAGCAGAGGGAAGCACTAGGTTCTTTGAAATGCCAGGAGCATCTAAATAAATTCAGGTGCTTATCCATACAGGCTTCCAAAGTAGATTCTGACTACTCTGTAGAATACAAATAGGAAGCGGTACCTTCATCCTGGAAGCCTTTATTACACTGTCCATATTAGTAAACACAGCACACAGGCAGAAACATTCTGAAAAAGCAAATAGAAAAAGAACGTGAATCCAGAAACCTTTGGGGTGCCTAACAACATTAATTTTTTTCTTGCATTTTCCAAAATTGAAGACATCGTCTATGACAGAAAATAGAGGATTTTTTCCTGTAATTTGAGAGTAACCACAGCAACTGTTGTTTTCTCTAAATCTTGATAAACTCAACCATTCTTCAAATTCTACTGACGTTAATGTATAACAATAGATTACTTTTTTCCTTAATGTATAATTCCATTTGCTGGTTGGGTCACAGGCTGTAGTTTTATAGATTGTATGGCTGGTCTGTGGCGTCACAGAATTATTCAGCACATTATTTGATGAAAACTTTACACTACCTTCCAGGTATATTGCAGCTGAATACACAGTGAGACTGTCTGAATGCATTGTTTAAAATGACTCCAGTGACTCATTGGTCCATGGACTCTGTCCAGTTAAACTGGTAATCTCCAAGTTGGCAAGCCCATGTTTTCGTGTCATTTTTTTGGAAGATGTCATAGAAATGGTCGTTGCCATGCATTTTACATTAAATAAAGAATCCAGGCCACCATCAGTCCACACCTGGATTACTATAACACCTGGCTAGTTGGCTTCTCTTCCATCACTTCACAAACTTAATCTGTACTGTATATGACTGCTAGATGAGTCCTCTTTAATTTATCGTTTTTGTCATATCAAAAACTATAGCATATCCTGCAAGGAGTCATTTAGTCTAATCTTTATCTGACATCAGAGACTTTCATATCTAAACCCTCTACCCGTATCCAATCTCATTTCCTGCAACTGGAACCAATCCTTGCTATGGTTGCCCTTAATAATTCTGAACATCCTACCTTCACGTGTCTGCTCTTGCACTTCCTACTAAAGAAGTTGCCATCACCCTTGCTCATTGACTATCTCTGTGCAAAACATCTTTCAAAGTCCTTTTCCTGTGACTCTTCAGTCTCTCAAAGAAACTAACAAATGTATTACTAATTTATATAAACCCTTGAATTCTTCTCTCTTGGCCCTATATCTACTAGTCTTTCCTTCCCATTGAGATTGTAAATTTGTTGATATTGCACATCAAACTCAGCACAGTTCTAGACTCATGTGTTAAATCACATTTAGTGCAGTGATGTGTATTCCCATAGACCTGCCTCTGAAGTTCTAGCTCTAAAACTGATTGAACCTCTCTAAGGCACAGTTTTGCATTGACTGCAAAATAGTGATAATAGGGCTTAATTCATGGTTGATGATGAAGTAAGATGTCCACAATAGGTTTCCTCTCTTTTCCAAAAGAAATTTTGATAGGCCAGGCGCGGTGGCTCAAGCCTGTAATCCCAGCACTTTGGGAGGCCGAGACGGGCGGATCACGAGGTCAGGAGATCGAGACCATCCTGGCTAACACGGTGAAACCCCGTCTCTACTAAAAAATACAAAAAACTAGCCGGACGAGGTGGCGGGCACCTGTAGTCCCAGCTACTCGGGAGGCTGAGGCAGGAGAATGGCGTAAACCCGGGAGGCGGAGCTTGCAGTGAGCTGAGATCCGGCCACTGCACTCCAGCCTGGGCGACAGAGCGAGACTCCGTCTCAAAAAAAAAAAAAAAAAAATTTTGATAGAAGAGGGTGAAAGGAAGCATATGAAGCCACTGGGTAAGTATCATGGAGTAAACTGAGTACACTAGAGCAGGCAGATGTGCACAAAAACAAAATAATTGGAGTAAACAGCAAATGTGGATTAAAAATTCATTTTGCATAGGGCTGGATTTTATTGTATCTATTACACTATATTTCTTTTAGGGTAAGTTAATAACATTATTGTATATATCTGAAAATTATAATATTATGATTCTCCTGTTTAAAAGTTTCAGAAAGTTCTCTACTGCCTACAGGATTAGCATTACATGATCTGACCCTGACAAACTTCTCTAGCTTAATGGCCCATCTCACCTCTACAGTGTACTCTGTGTTCCAGCTGAATAAAACCATCTCCTCCTAAAAATGCTGTCTGTTTTTCTTTTGAGTCTGCATTTCTCTTTCCTGGAATACTTTTGTTTCTTCCTTTCTTTCCTTATTCTGCACTTGGGAACATCTGACTAATCCTCTAAGCCCTGACTTGAGCTCCTCTCCTCCGCAGATCAAGCTTTCCTGAATTTTCTCGTGATTATCATAGGGGTCTAACTGTAAAGTGAGCTTTCCTCTCAAACTCATCCCTCAAAAAAGAGGAAGGATACCTTAATTCTTTGCAAAGGATCTTTATATTGTGGGGAATTCTCTCAATTTCTATTTTGAGTAACAATTTATTGTTTGGGGAGAAGTCATATTAACAAGAAATGACTACTGTTGGTGCTGAGAGATGTCCCTGATGAAACTGGTT